>NC_142649.1:192157424-192460454 GCF_055504915.1 Nelumbo nucifera
AGATGGCTATTAATAGGATCCGTGTGGGGCCTATCTCCCTCTGAAGAAGCCTCCCGTCCCGTCACACCACGACACGACTGACATGTCCTCCGCAGCAACCTGCACGGAGGATTTAATAGATGTGCTTTATGGTCTACTAAATCAGGGACCCTGAGAACAAAATTTTTTCTTTTTTAATTAATCATCATCTATTCATCATTCCGACGCCGTTCTGTTTCGAGGTATCCGAGAAACACCTTTTTAAGTTCAACGCAAGGGCAGTTTAGTCTTGTTAATAAAATATCCAAACAAAAAAAAGTTTATCTTGATATGACGTGTCATTTCCTCATTGGATGGGATATCCGGGAGGCGCGGAGTCACGCACTCCGATTTATTACGTTGCATTCAAGACATGGAACAAATTTCACGCTGGACACGTGTTGGAATTATGGCTTGTATTAAAGTGGTCGTGATTCAGTAATGGCTGATCAGCAGGGTTTTCCGGCCGTTGGATGAGGAAACGAATCCGACGGTCAAAGTTATGATTCAAATTTCGGTGTATCGTAGGGGCCTAGGAGGCTAGGCATCGGAACACGGAACTATTGACTCTTGTATCGTCGATGCTGAGGCTGAGGCCAGAAAGCACGTGCATGCTCCCGCCGCGATGTACGGCAGGAAAAGTAATGAAGGTGGGGGGGACACAGATTCCGCTAAACCGGTAGTAACTGCTCTAGTCTCCGCCTCTCCCGAACCGACGTGGTCGAGAAGACTCTGGCCGTTTTTCTTACGCCGCTTTGTCGCACGTCGTGCCACGAAATCGCGGGTCCGATCACCGATGTGCATTTTAGAACGAAATACAGCCGGCCGGCCGGCCGGTCGTCCCTTGCCATTTTCTTCAATCATAACTACCGTTGCGATATCAAAGAGTCGGTTAAAATGACAGTTTGGGCAGTTAAGCTGGCCCTGCCCGAGCAGTTTTTGGCGGGAAATATGCTAGCTTTCCCGCCAGATGGGGCGGTAGCCGGTAGATGCCAAGTGCCAATCATCCGGACAAGAAGGTTGTCTGTGTATGCTGCGGGAAAAAGCAAAAGTGGGGTCCATCCATGATCCGATGTAAGGGCGGGGTGTTGGGAAAGGAAGATTATTGGCTTTTGGTACTTGGTAGTGAGGAAGGGACCAGGGGAAACGTGGAAAGACGATGTGATACGTGGAGGACAGGTTGACGTGGACCCCCCCCCCCCACATCGCTTTTGAAAAAAGGCAAAAGAAATCTGAAGCGATTTGTAGCTTTTGCTTTTCATACCGTTGGAATACCGCCCACCTTATTGTGTTTTCCTTTTTGACTAAGTGGTTTATTGGCGCCAACATTCAAACTTGAACCTTAAGAATTGAATGTTTGTGACTTTGTGAGCCTTCACAGTTAACACCGCGCTACTTCACACCATACCAAATTCTTAAAAGCCACAAGCTTTGTTCTCCCTCTGTGTGTGCTTATAAAAGTGGACAGTGGTAACTGGTAATTGAATTCAAGGTTTTTAAAATCGGACCCAATCGGGAACCGTTCTGGGTCCGTTCCTGGGGGTTGAACAGTTTGACCGATAAAAATAAAAAATTAAAAAAAAAACAAAAAATGATCAAAAACCGTTGTCTAGATTGATGGTTCAACTGTCTAAGTCAGTGATTCGCTGACCAAATCAACAGTTATTGGCCAAAAGACGGTTTTTGAGTGAAACAAAACCTATCAGATGACCGATTCTCAATTTTTCTGGTCAAACCATCCGGTCCGATCCGATTTTGAAAACACATTGAATTTGACAAAAACACTAAAAAAACATGATACTAGAAAATTTTACAACCAATCAATTGGTGTCATAAAAAAATGACAAAATGATCTTAAGGGGTTTTTATGATTCAGTCTACCCTTAAGTGGAGCTGGGATTTCCTAGGGATGAACTGAATCCTGTCCGTGGATTGATGCCAAATTCACAGACAAGATATGGTTTATAGGGGGGTCTCTATTAATAGATTAGGAGGGGGCTGCAAAAAAAAATTCTGAGGGACAGTCCAAAAATCCCTTGATTTTAAGGTCACCACTCACCACCAATACGCTAATCACTAGAGTTTAGGACAAGTGACCCTATTCAATGGTTACTACTTTTTTACAGAGATGGTCTGATTCAAAGTTTTTGAAACAATTTTAATGTATGAATTTTGCCAATTCGAGTCACACGATATTTAAAAATTGTGTATTGCATATATCGATACAAATTAGAGGTCCCCAAGGCATAACAAGAATAGGGTTAAGAATTAAAGAAGAGCAAAACCAGCCAAAGGAGATTTTATTACAAATCTCACTTGATTTTTATATGATTCTGTTTTGAACGTGCGAATCACTCCTTGAGACTTTGTAATTGAGGACACAATTAAAAAAAAAAATTGCCAATTCAATGAGTTAGTTTATATATATATTTTTCAAGATTTTTCTAAATAATGCTAGCCCCACTAGAACAGTAGAACTTATTAAATAGGAATCCACCACCACCGACCACTAATTTGGAATTATACCATCAGTATACATTGGTCCACAGTCAATACTTTGTGGTTTATTGCTGAGGGGGCCCAGGTTTAAGACAGAGTATTAGAGAGTTAATTCTTTAAAATGTGTACCAGGATATGCTTAAGAAATGCAAGGACAAGCTGGAATGCTTAGAATGCATGAAGGAACACAAATGCCAACTAAACCCAAAAGCTCAAATGACTATAAGAAATATGATGTTGGAAAGATATGATACGGGAAAAACTTACAATCAATCATCTCGCATCATACAATTAAGAATCAATCAGGTGGTTTTCACCAAAACTCAAGGAGGGTTGTGATTGGTCAAAGCCTTTCCTATATCATGTTTTTTTGGCATTATAGATTTTTTCAAAATAAATATATAAAAAAAAAGCATAAGGCTCAGTTTGGAAAGAGTGTAAATACAAATATGTACAGTATAAATACGTACAGAATAATACAAAATACAAGGTTTTGCACTCTACATATTTGTATTTATACACCTTCCAAACTGAGCCTAAGAAATTCATATGTTGATGGCTTGTGTGAAGTGTGAAACTGTAAATTGTTGAGATATATCTCTGAAAAATTGGGAAATAGTGGAAGAATTATGATATGCATGGGTATGCCTAGGAAACAAATATAAATTCCATTAAAACTTAAAAATTACTATTTTAAATGAACATTTTTTTCTTTCCTACTTTTTCTTTATTTAGTTTTCTGATTGATAGAAAATGATTCAGTCTATATGAACTTGATACGTGCATGCATGCAGCAGCCGAAGACCCGGTCAAAGTGGATAGCAGCAGAAGACCCGGTCATGTTAGCTCTTAGTTGGGATAAGCCTTATCCATTCAGTTTTAATTCTGTTAGAATAGATAAGTCTTCAATTCTGTTCCTAGATAAGTGCATTCTGTTTCCTAGATAAGTGCATTAGATAAGTTTTCAATTCTGTTCCTAGATAAGTGCATTCTGTTTTTCTACAAACAAACTCTCTCTCTCTCTTCTCCTTATTCTAGATCCTTCTCCCTCTTGTTAGATAACTTGAGCGTATCATTGGTATCAGAGCCAGTTCGACCATGGACACCTGTGGAAAGACTAACGCGGAGTTCCGCAATGAGGTCAATGAAACCTTAGCACGACATGAGTTGAGCTTCGACCAAATGAACACTGTCTTACAAGCAGTGTTAACTGAACTCCAAGCCCTTCGAGCCTCACGAACCACTCCCAATACCACTCCCGAGACCAACCCCTTCGCCCATGAAGAATCCTCACACCCCCATACTTCCCGTTCAAGCTCCACCCATGACCACCCTCATCAACACGTCAAGCTGTCATTCCCAAAATTTAATGGGGATGATCCGAGCGGTTGGATTTACAAGGCGGAGCAGTATTTTGAATTTCAAAATATTATTCCGGACCAACAGGTGCAGCTAGCTTCCTTCCATTTGGAAGGCATCGCCTTACAGTGGCACAGGTGGTTGACCAAGCATCGCGGACCGCTCACATGGGAAGAACTCTCCAAAGCGGTGTTACAACGGTTCAGCCCCACCGACTACGAGGACCCATCAGAGGCATTAACCCGCCTAAAGCAAACCACCACTGTGACGGCTTATCAAGAAGCCTTCGAGAGGCTCTCTCACCAAGTTGACAGCCTGCCCGAGAGCTTTCTCATTGGTTGTTTCATTGCAGGACTTCGTGATGACGTTCGTTTAGATGTGAAGATCAAGCAGCCTTGAACTTTGATGGAGGCGATTGGAGTGGCCCGGTTAATTGAGGAACGAAATCACTTACAGCGGAGAGCTAGCCAACCGATTCGATCCCCATCAGCCATGACAACCCAGAAGGCGTCGCCCAACCCCATGGCCGGTGTACTTGGGCCTCCACCAAGCTTGCGCGCGAACCAGGTTTCCAGTGCTCCTTCCCCAACATTCCGGGGACTCACCAACCAGGAGGCGCAAGAATGTCGTGAGAAGGGGCTGTGTTACTACTGTGATGAGAAGTTCACCTCCGGCCACCGTTGTGCACGTCCACAACTGTTCATGATTGAGGATCTGGAACCGGCGGACGCGGAGACTGTCGAATCAGAGGAGGAAAACCAAGAAGCCATCCCTGAAATCTCCTTCCACGCTATTGCAGGAGCTGAGCACCCGCAAACCATATGTGTTCTTGGGAAACTGAAAAACAAGAATGTGACCGTATTAATTGACGGCGGCAGCACCCACAACTTCATTGAGCAAGCCATCGTCTCCAAGCTCGGGTTGCCAGTGAACCGAGACAAGAAATTTCAAGTTATGGTGGCCAACCGTGAAAAGATCGAGTGCATGGGGCAGTGCCGATCTCTCACCCTCGCCATTCAAGGACACCCCGTTACCGCTGACTATTATGTTCTTCCCGTCGCAGCATGCCAGTTGGTGTTGGGAGTACAGTGGCTAGAGACGCTTGGACCCGTCGAGATGGATTACAAACAACTAACCTTGATGTTCAAAAAGGAGGGACTCTCTTGCACCTTCCAAGGATTGGGACGAGCCAGCATCGAAGCCTTAACCAACAAGGAATGCAATGGGTTACAAGGTACGGGATTTTTTTTTTCAAATAGTTCCTTCACATAGCAGCGACCAACCAGGTTTTCTTCCACTCGAGATGGACCACCTTCTCACCGAATTTTCCCATGTGTTTGAGCCGCCCACAAGCCTGCCTCCTAAACGACCACATGACCACTGGATTGCACTGCTTCCCGACAAAGGATCGGTGAGTGTGAGGCCATATCGATACCCGTATTACCAGAAGACCGAAATAGAGAAGATGGTGAAGGAGCTTTTGCAGACAGGGTTGATAAGACCAAGCAATAGCCCATTCTCATCGCCGGTTTTGCTAGTGAAGAAGGCTGATGGAGCTTGGCGGTTTTGCGTGGATTACCGAGCACTGAACGAAATCACTATTAAAAACAAGTATCCCATTCCCGTGATTGATGAATTATTAGATGAGCTCTACGACACCAAATTTTACTCCAAACTAGATCTACGGTCGGGATACCATCAGATTCGAGTGCAAGAAGAAGACGTTCCTAAAACGGCTTTCCGAACACATGAAGGGCATTACGAGTTCTTAGTGATGCCGTTTGGCTTAACAAATGCACCTACAACTTTTCAAAGCCTCATGAACGACCTCTTCCACCCATACCTCCGGAAATTTATTTTGGTCTTCTTCGACGACATTCTGGTTTATTCTAAATCATGGGAAGACCACCTATCTCATTTGAGAGTTGTTCTAACTGTATTATCCTCTAACAAATTATTTGCAAAAATGTCAAAATGTCAATTTGGGGTTTTGCAGGTCGAGTACTTGGGTCATGTGATTTCAGAACAAGGCGTGTCTGTTGATCCAGCCAAAATACAAGCTGTTCTCGCATGGCCTACACCGACATCAGCAAAGGGGGTCCGTGGCTTCCTCGGGTTAGCAGGATATTACCGGAAGTTCATCCGTGACTTCGGAAGCATTGCAGCTCCCTTAACCCAACTGTTGACCAAAGGGGGATTTCAATGGAACGAGGCAGCAGAGCTGGCCTTTCAGCAATTGAAGAAGGCACTCACTTCACCGCCAATCCTATGTCTACCAGATTTCTCCTAACGGTTTGTGATTGAATGCGATGCGAGTGGAACCGAGATTGGCGCCATCCTCATCCAGCAAAACCGACCGGTGGCCTACTTCAGTGAAGCATTGAAAGGTTCAGCCTTGGCATTATCCACCTATGAGAAGGAGATGTTAGCTATTGTCAAAGCCATTAAGAAATGGCGCCCATATTTGCTTGGGAAACCATTCACAGTCCGCACCGACCAAAAAAGTCTTAAATATTTACTCGAGCAGAGGATAACCACACCGGCACAAACGCGGTGGCTGCCAAAGATACTGGGCTACGACTATGAGAACAAGTATAAAAAAGGGGCTGGGAACCAAGGTGCGGATTCCTTGTCACGTATGGTTGAATTTCAATTTCTTTCCATCTCTATACCACACGCAGACTGGTGGCCGACGCTACAAGAAGAGGTCAAACAAGACACCTTTTATGGGGAATTGATGAAAAGGCGACCCTCCCACAAGTTGCTTCAACGGGATGGGGTATGGTTCAAGGGGGACAAGATTTATTTGAGCCCCGCCTCCACCTTGATTTCAAAGGTGGTGGCGGACTGCCACTCATCCCCTGTAGGGGGACACTTTGGGTTTCATAAGACCCTCTCTCGCATCAAGCACAGCTTCCTTTGGCCCCACATGCGTCGGACGGTGAAGGAGTTCTTGCAACAATGTGACGTATGTCAGCGCTTCAAAACAGATTGCATAAGACCAACGGGATTGCTTCAGCCATTACCAATTCCTACTCAAATGTGGACAGACATCTCCATGGACTTCATCGAAGGATTGCCTCCCTCCAATGGGTACACGGTTATCATGGTAATTGTGGATCGGTTGACAAAATATGCCCACTTCATTCCCTTAAAACACCCATTCACTGCCACCACAGTCGCGAAGGCATTTGTTGCCAACGTTGTCCGCCTACACGGAGTACCAACATCCATTGTTAGCGACCGTGACAAGGTATTCATCAGCGCATTCTGGTAGACACTTTTTCAGATGCATGGGACGAAATTGTGTATGAGCTCAAGTTACCACCCCCAAACCGATGGGCAAACCGAAGTTGTTAACCGGACGTTGGAGCAATATCTACGGTGCTTTGCAGGTGACCAGCTGCGAAAATGGTTAGAGTGGGTTCCTTGGGCAGAATACAGCTACAACACCTCCACTCACTCTTCCACCAAAATGACACCCTTCGAAGCAGTCTACGGAATCCCACCCCCTAGTCTCCTGACCTATGTACCGGGTACAGCTCGAGTAGGGGCAGTTGACGAATACTTGCGTGACCGGGACATCATCCTACGCGAGCTACAACATAACCTCCAGGTAGCCCGGAACCGGATGAAATGTCAAGCGGACCAGCACCGACGAGAAGTCTCGTTCGTAGCAGGTGACTTCGTGTATGTGAAGCTACAGCCTTACCGGCAGACCTCGGTGGTGTTTCGGCGTTCCATGAAGCTCGCCCCACGTTATTTTGGGCCGTACCCAATCATTGAGAAGATTGGTCCAGTAGCCTACCGCTTAGCCTTGCCCCCCGGCTCTCAAATCCACAATGTGTTTCATGTCAGTTTGTTGCGGAAGCAGTTGGGACCCATCACCCCTACTTCCACTCAGCTTCCTCCAATCTCGGATACTTCGACCATCCTACCCAAACCAGAAGCAATCCTGGATCGTCGTATTATTCACAAGGGCAAATACCGCCCAAAATCCGAAGTCTTGGTCAAATGGATTGGGGCACCAGCTGAGGATGCAACCTGGGAGAATGAATGGCGCTTCAGAAAATCTTATCCCGACTTCCTTGCGGACAAGGGTCCTTCAGGGGGAGAGGAAAATGATACGTGCATGCATGTAGCAGCCGAAGACCCGGTCAAAGTGGATAGCAGTAGAAGACCCGGTCATGTTAGCTCTTAGTTGGGATAAGCCTTATCCATTCAGTTTTAATTCTGTTAGAATAGATAAGTCTTCAATTCTATTCCTAGATAAGTGCATTCTGTTTCCTAGATAAGTGCATTAGATAAGTCTTCAATTCTGTTACTAGATAAGTGCATTTTGTTTCCTAGATAAGTGCATTCTGTTTTTTTTGTTGATAAGCTCCTAAGATTAAGGAGCAGTAGTTCCTATTTCTACTCCCAGTTTGTAGCACCATAAGACTATAAATATAGCCTGAATGAATGGAGTTGGCATTGGCTTTTCTACAAACAAACTCTCTCTCTCTCTTCTCCTTATTCTAGATCCTTCTCCCTCTTGTTAGATAACTTGAGCGTATCAGAACTATGGTGGGGTTTTCTCTATCTAATGTTTAAACCCATTAAACATTGCTACCCAAAAATTAAAGAAAAAAAAAAGTAAACATCCCTAATTCTAGGGGTGGCCACGAGCCGAACTTGAGCCTAGTGAAACTCGACTTGTGAGGCTCACGAGCCTAGTATAATAAATAAATATTTTTTTATTATATACATACATATATATAGATATATAAATATATATAATAAATAATTTTTATTATATAATAATATTTTTATATTTTATGTATAATGGTAAATAATTTTTATAATTCTTATTTTTTGTATATAAAAAATACTTATATGTATATTTTTTATTTTTATATGTATAATAATAAATTATTTTTATAATTCTTAATTTTTTATATGTACAATAAAAAATGTTTTTATATGTATACTTTTTATTTTTTAGAAAAAAACTTGGTTTACAGTCGAACTCAAACTTGCAAGCTTTGAACCGAGTCGAGCTCGATCTTAAATCTTTAGCTCGAATCAAGCTCAAGCTCAAGTTCGAATCTAACACAGTTTGAGCGAACCAAACTCAAATAGCCAAGTATTCAACTCAGCTCAGCTCAACTCGAATCCACCCCTACCTAATTCTCAGTATTTTGAATTTTGGTGGATTCAAAAACCAATATGTATTGCAACTTGCAAGATACACACCGATATCTTACAATATTTTGAACCTTGTGCTAATCATTTTGACATAGAAATAGAGGTAAAATGGAGACAATCAGATAGAGAGGTAATGACTCCCAATGCCCTCTTTTGGGCAGATTTGAACTATGTGATGATTCTCAAAATTCCTTAATTGGGATCGACTAGGTTTTAATACCATTAATCCATTTTCAAAAATCAATTGGGTCAACAAAACATGCCGTGTGGAAAGCAAGTAGCATTCGAAAAACAATACATGTACCCACAATTATTGCCCCATGGGAAAATTTCAAATCAACTGGGTTATGGCTATCAAATGGAAGCTATATTAAATTATCCACAACTCCAATATTTTAAAAATCAGTTCTGAGTTCTGAATAGCACAAGTTTGGATTTCCTTCTCATAAAATCGGTCCTTCATCAATCTCACAAGCAGTTACAATCATGCAATGGGAACATCTCCGACCTTGTTTGTTTTTGTTCATGGGAAGATGTTCTCAATACACGACTGCATGTGTTGTAAAGACCAATTTTATGAGGAGGAAATCCAACTATAACAATCAGTATAAATGAATTACTTGCAGAATAAATTACTTTTTTTAGCTACTATACCGAATAAAGAACTTGTGGAAGGGAAAATTTCAAATAGAACCTCGTATTGATATATATATATATATATATATATAAATTTTCCTTAAAAAATTAAAATATAAATATTTTTTTTCTTTTTTATTTTAGTGTATAAGCCAAGAATCTCCTTGAAAACCAAAGTAGAAAACAACCCAAAGCACAAGTGTGGTAATGTATATACTGAATAATGGTGATCTGGTAATCAATTAAGCATCTAAATAATAGTATTCTTTTAACATTAAACAAAGTTCAAAGTAGTAGGAATGGTGGTATTTGAAGAATCTGGTACTCATACAGATGGCAATCTGATCCTTGGGGCCCCACCTCACCCCGATTGGGGTGGGTTAGGGGAAAACCTAAAACTCTGGGGTCAGGGATGGTATTTGTCCACCCCGCCCCAACCCTGACTTGACCTGCCCCGGCTAATATATATTATATTATACTATATTATATTACATAATATAAAATTAAAAAGTATACAAATAAGAATCATTGGGGCAAGACGGGGCAAAATCAGAGATCCCCATTCCCGTGGGGACGGAGATGGGGTTAGGATTTTTAACCCCATTAGAATTCGGAGCAAAGAATTTGAATTTGGGATTGGATACGGGACAAACAAAACCCGACCTCACCCCGCCCCGCCCCGTTGCCATTCCTAGGTACTCATGAAAACCAGCTCTTTTTTCCTATACCAGCAAATGCTAAGAGAGAAGAAAAAAGAACTTTTGGACTGGAGCTAATAGCTAATAAAGAACATTATCTTTTCATCATCAACATCACCAACATATATAGTTAGTTAACCTAACAATCTCTGAGGCCCGCATGACTATGCTCATAACCAGCCTATATTTGTTTGAATCAAAAACAGACTATTGACAAATGGTATCCATTTCTTCAAATTCAAGTTCGACTTGTTTTATAAATGGGATTGAATATGGATCCACCTCTTAATGTTTTATTATCATATCAATTAGCAAAGTTGGTTGGTTTATTGAAAAGTCATAGATTCAAGTCGAAGATATTTCAATTCATTTTATTCATGATATTCATTTTGTTAAGGCTATTTATCATGCGAAAAGACCCAAAAACTTCACTCGGATCTTTTCGGAATTTGGCGATTTTGGTCTTTTTGGGGTCTGTTTTGGGTATGTGTCTTTTGGTCTTCTTAGCTTTATATTACCAAATGATGGACAAAAAAAAAATAAAACAATTTTCGATCTTTTAAACTTGATGAAGCACAAAATAAAGACGTTGCCAAATGCAACCTTTATTAAGGTAGTCTTTGACAAGTTTTTTTTAGAAAGATCCCCTGATAGTTCAGATAGCCAAAAGACATATTCAGATTTTGGGGTCTTGTCTTTAATGATAAAGACCATTTAGTAAGTCTTAAGTCTATCACGCTTTTAGAAATGCGTTTAGAGGTTATTTATCACACAGAAAGAGAAGAAAATTTCATTAAAGCTTTCCAAAATTTGGCATTTTTGGCCTTTTGAGGTCTTTCCTCATACACATCTCCTAATCTTTCTAGCTTTTGATTACTAAATTGAAAAAGACCAATTTTCGATATTTTAAACTTGTCAAAGCCCAAAAGTCAAACACCACCTGATAATATTCAATACCCAATATCCATCCAAATCCAATCTCTTAGCAGCCCTAACTTCAAAATGAAACTATAACGCTATATTGGGTTTTATCAGAAAGCAAGAGAAAAATTTACCTCAATTCTCATTTTTTCTCCTACTCTTTCTACCTTCTGATAAATCCAACAAAAATACAGCCCAAGTATACTACATAACGCCCTTGTTGTTGATTCTTGATACTTGATAGGCATAAAGAAATTGTTGGAGTTGGAGTCTCAATCCATCATTCATTCGTCATATGATCCTCCTCAACAGAGCGTGGTTGCATGCGTAAGCGTCGTATTGGGAGCATAGCATAGCATTGCATCCACAGTCGACACAGCTCTCAAGTCAATGCCTCTGTACACACTGCACACTCGAATAAATCCAACCTTTGATTGAAAAGCATGAATTTATGACAGTGTTTTCAACCGTTCGAACTGTCATTCAATCATGATTTCAGGTCCGGTTTCATTAAAACCTGGAATTTGGTCAAAACCAATTGACTTAATTAAAAAATACCCAATTCAGGTGGTTAATCCATTATCCTATTCAACTTAATCACCTAGATGTGCGTTGTACACTCAATATATCTGCAAATTTTTAGAAGCAATGAAATTGTGTAAAATTGTTCTGTTATTTCATAAAAAAAAAATTACCTTAAATTGCATTTTTTTATAAATAAAAATTTAAAATATAAAATAATACATATATTATATGTAAAATATAAATTATATATTATTTATTAATAAGATATATATATATATATATGTATATATATACATTATTTGTTGACATAGTTTGGTCTAACCCATTCGACCCAGGCGGCCAAACTAGAAGGCAAAAAAGAGTTTCGCATCTGGGTTGGTTTTTAAAACATTAGTGTATGATAGAAGCATCCAACCAGTTTAAATAAATATTAAAAACAACAGGAAAAAGCAAAGTGCCAACGTTGGTAAGGCCTCCTTCCGGTTATAGCAGAGACTTGAAATTGAATCGCACGTGGGTTAGGGGGATAAATGGGTTTGAGGATGTGACTATCCCCCTGTCTATGCCTTTGGAGAAAAAAAAGAAAAAAAAAATTATAAACTAAAAATAAAGTTGTGAATACCGTCTTATGCTAAAATAAAAAAAAAAAAAGAGATTAGATGAAATAGAAAAAAGGGCCGACGAGTGAGTGTTTATTGGATAAGAGAGGCTTGAGGAAAGGTGAAACAGTTTTTCAAAGATGGTGAAATGAAGTTGGGTGGGATGGGATTAATGAAGCCAACCGACCTCATATTATAATGATATAGTTGAGGACAAAACTCAAAAGCATTAGTTAGGTTGAGTAGAGAGAGAAAGATATAGCTGTAAGTCAATTTGGAAAGTAAGAAATTGAATATTAGTCATGTATTTAATAGAAAATTTGTTAAAATTAAAATTCAAAGGACAAGTAGAAGGTGATCTGTTGATTACAGTATAGTGGCCCACCACCCCCATCTCAATCAGACAGTTATCAACCATCAATTCCAACAGTAGCATCACGCTTCCTTTGCAAGAACGAAGTCAAAAGAGGGATTACTACCGAAGAAGAAGGGTAGCGGCAGAGGAAGGGACATCGGTCGTGGCTCACCAAAATAATATTTTATATTATTCCTGGTAGTTCTAGAAACCCCTTTTGCCAAAAGGCAAAGCAAACCCAGGACCTCGTCTCATCAGATTCAGAGGCTTGCCTTGCAAGTAGGGTTTTCAAGTTTGAAGTTTCAACCGTTTTTTTCGTACAAATTCGTATATTTAATGAATTAAAAATAAATAGGAGTTATATTTGTTAAATACTAGACTAAGCTAAAGAGTCTTGTAAATTATAATCACCCCCCTTTCTTTAGCCTAAAAGTGCTAATTAGCTCAACCAAAACATTCATCTGTCTGCCATTCTTAGGGAACCGGTCGTTGATCAGACGGAATTATTTAAAACCAGCCCATCGAGTCAAAGCTATTTAGAAATCACAAGAATCGGCTTCTGGGTTCTGCTACTAGACAGGGAAAGGGAGGAGTAATCTGATATCAGACATCCCAACAGAATAGAGATATATAAAAATTGCTATCTGGATTACATGAGGATCACCCAGATCTACTACAAACAGGATAGACATCAACGTGGCATATCCACATCAACTTGGGCGGAATACCCACTTGATGGGAGCGGGACCCCCCATGCATAGACACAGACCACCTGGTATTAGTTTGGATGGTCTCGGATACCTAACTTTCAAAATCAATTGGTACCCCTCCCACACCTCCACAACTGAGAATCCATACTGATGAAGGGAAATTTGGCCCGACCTCGCAGTTACCCGACATGTGGCAGAAACAAGCAATTCGGGACAGTAGAGCGCCCGAAGCAAGCACCGAAAGCAAAGCCCAAGCTCGCTACTGAGCCCGAACTCCAGACCGCCCCGCCAGGAGCCCGAGCTCCCCACCAAGGGCCCGAGCTCCCTATCACGAGTCCGAGCTCCCTGAAAAGAACCCGAGTTCCCTGCCAGGAGCTCGAGCTCCCCACCAGGAGCCCGAGCTCCCTATTAAGAACTCAGAGCTCCCTACTGAGAACCCGAGCTCCCTGCAAGGAGCACTATTGGGCCCCATGCCTCGCAAAGCTGTGACCCGAACTGGCCCGTCGCAGCTCAGAACACTCCCTAAACCGAACTCAAGACATCTCGCTCACTCCAACACTTCACCTCCGAAACACCAGGCTGATCAAACGTACCTGACGTCAGGGACGTCCGTATCCAAGGGCGACGCACCTGACTGATTTGGGATCTAACGCCTGACAGCCGCACTTCAAACGGCTTCCTGCTACCGCCACCAGCAACCGTCGTCACTAGCCGTAGAGACGGCTCCGACAAAAGGAACAGTGGCGGTTCTGTCCGGCCAGAGGAAATGACATCCGAACTGGCAGGAGTTCAGAAGTAATCATGCCCGATCTGACAGAAGCCTGGGAGTGAGTGTGCGAGGTGGTTATAAAAGGCTCCTACCCCCCAGAAACGAGGTATGCTAACTTTTGCGCTATCTGGTCTATCTTGCCTTTGAGAAACTCTAACTTGAGCTTCGGAGCCCTTACGCCGGGTTCTCCCCGGAGCTTCTCTTCTCCTTCCGTTTCAGGTCCTTTGAGAAACTCTAGCTGGCAAGATCGTTGACAGCTAAGACCGGCCAGATTGTGCTTCATCAATTGGCGCCGTCTGTGGAAACGCTTCAAAAGGCCTCCCTCCAAAACTTTCATACCCTTTTCTTCTTCTTTGAAAAATTCAATACTCATGGCCTCATCCAGCAACGCCGGACACGGCATAGAGACAAACACCACTGGGGAACAGTCCCAAGTTCCCGTGGTGTGTGTTGGGCAGTTCACCATCCCCCTCTCGGTGGATGGAATCCCCAATCTGACTACGCCACAAGCAGTGGCGCCTGTAAGCCTACCGGCCGCAAACATCCCCTTCCCTCTTCCCATCGAGACTACATTCACTGAACCAACCGCCGTCCCCCTGGCAGCTAGCCAAAATCGGTTGGACGACCTAATGCAGTGCATGCGGGCAATGCAAGCCCAGATGCAACAGTTCCAGCAACACCAGCTTCACCAGCACCAAGTGTTGCACAACCTCTCCCAGTACCACTATCAACAGCAGTTCCCCCAACTGACACTGAACCAACCAATACTTCCACCTCGCCACCCTGCCCCGAAGCCAGTCAAGGCCTCTCCGCAGGATGGGCGCCTCCACCAAGGAAAGGCCCCTAGGCCCCAGAATCCCCCAAACAGCCAGGCCTCGTCCCCAGGCCGGAGAGAAAGAAAAGTCATCCCCGCCTCGCGGCTCGCAGGCGGATCAAGAACCTCGCCCGCGAGATCGGCACTTCGGGGCTCCAAACCGGAGTCCCCACTGGTGGAAAACAGATTCGGCGCACTGGCAGCAGCAGACTACCAGCACTCCGGGCCCATTGAGCTCGGCAACACGGAGGCCAGCAGTGCTAGTACAAGGCCCACTCAGTAGCGAAGGCGCCGTCGAGGTCGACGAACTGCCACCCGCGTCCTGTCAGAGCTCAGAGGCAAAGGCGAGACGAGCTCGGACGAGGTAGGAGTTGCCCCGATTCTCTCAGTTCCTTCCCCCCTCGCATCAGAACTCCTGGCAGTCCCCTTGCCCAGAGATTTCAAGCTCCCGCCCCTAGACAAGTATGACGGGTCCTTCGACCCCAACGACCACGTGGACGCTTTCCAGTCCCAAATGCACCTCGCCAGAGCCAGCGAATCATGCATGTGCATGGCTTTCACCACCACCCTCAAGGGGGTAGCTCGCACTTGGTACAGGAACCAGGCCCCCGGATCGATAAAGTGTTGGGCTCAGTTCGTGCAGGTCTTCACTGCACACTTTGTCACCAGCAAACGGTGCCCCAGAGTAGAGGAAAGCATCTTCGGGGTAGTCCAAAGGGAAGGAGAACCCATACGGGGCTACATCAAACGATTCAATGAGGCATGCTTACAGATATCGCGGTTAGACCCCGCGGTGCAGCTCACCGCAACAAAAAGAGGGGTGACGCATGGTAGCTAACCAGCCCGCGACCGTGGCCGAGTTTCTCAAGCTCGCGGACAAGTTCATGAGGACTGAGGAGGAAATCAACCAAAGAACCGAGGGAGGAAACGAGAAAAGAAAGAGGGACGGCGAGCCCTCTAGCTCGACCGACCGAAAAAACCCGGCCCGGGACCCAAAACCGAACCAGTCGTTCCGAGCTCCCCTGCCAGTTCGGACGGATTACACGCCACTGAACACGAGGCGGACCGAGATCCTAATGACGATCAAGGATGCCCCCTACGTGAAATGGCCACCTCGCCTAAAGGGAAATCCGAACGAAAGAAACAAGAATTTGTATTGTAGTTTCCATAGGGACCATGGCCACAGTACCGAGCAGTGCAATAACCTCCGAGACGAGATAGAGGGGCTCATCCGTCGCGGATACTTAAGAAACTTTGTACAACACAACAATAATAGCAATAAAGCAGATCAGCCAGGCGAGCACTTAAAGGACGCCCCCGAAACTAGCGGCAGGCCTGCCGAACAGATGCAGCGACAGCCTCCGGCAGAAAGGCCAGTTCGGGGAACCATCCATGTAATTGTGGGAGGTTCGGTGGTAGTGGGATGCACATCGGCGGCAGCCCGGACTTCAGTTCGCGAAGCGGTCCTCGAGGAGCGGAACCCTCCGAAAAGGCCAAAGACCGAGGAGCCAATCCTTTTCACAGAAGACGACGCGCGAGGAGTTCGCTACCCTCACGATGACGCGCTTGTTATTAAACTAAGGATCAGCGACTTCGAGGTTAGGCGCGTACTTGTAGATTCAGGCAGCTCGGCGGACATCCTCTTCAAATCGGCATTTGATCGGCTACAGCTGCCGAGGAGCGAACTAAGGCCCGCAAGCACTCCCCTGGTGGGCTTCAGCGGAGAGGAAGTCAGGCCCCTTGGAAAAATAACGGTGCCTGTGGAAGTCGGCACGTGGCCTTGTGCGGTCAGATTCAACCACGACTTCCTGGTGGTCGCGACCCCTCCCCATACAATGCTATAATAGGGTGGCCAATCACGCATATCCTGCGGGCGGTGGTCACCACCTACTATTTGGCCATGAAATTCCCTACGGACTTCGGTGTGGGGGTAGTGCGGGGCGACCAGCTCGAGTCCCGCAAGTGCTACGTCGCCGCCCTAAAGGGAAAGACCAAGGCGGCCGGCGACCTCGATCTGGAGCGGCCCGCGGAGCAAGGCGAAGAACAAGCCTCGCCCACAGAAGAAACAGTCGCAATCCCGACGCCAACGGACCCAGCTCGCGCACTCCAGATTGGTGCTTCTGTCAAAGAACCCCTACGGACCGAACTGGTAAGTTTTTTACTCCAAAATTTAGATATTTTTGCATGGTCCGCAACCGATATGCCCGGTATTGACCCTGGTCTTATAACTCACAAACTTAATACTAACCCTTTAGTCAGACCCGTTAGACAGAAGTGAAGGGGAGGAGAGATCCATCCTATGGACGCCCAAAGATTGCGGAATAAGGGGCGAATTTCAAAAATTTTTCTCTCCCTTCAACTGGGAATCGTATTCCCTATTTAGAAAATCGTATTTTCAAGGATCAATCTTGAACCATAAACTGAACCAGATCTGAACCAAAAGGAGTGGGAGAGGATAATACCTGATACGGAGAAATACTATCTCCCAACGGAGGTGTTCACGCCCAAGGAAGGATCCAAAAACTGCTCCCACTGAAGATGGCGCAGTGCAGGGTGGAGCAGAATCAGCAACGTTCTTCAAAAGAACTTGATCCTTCGTAAGGATCAACTGGACGACTTGAGTACAGCTCCAACCAATCTTTTCACAAAAGATTGAAATCAAGATCCAATCTTGATTGCTCCCAAGAACTGGAGATCAAACTAAAGGAATGGCAATGGTAGGAAGGTGGCGGCAGAAGAGAATTCGCAGTATGCAGGAAATCTCTTAATCTCTCTTTCTTGAAGAGAAGAATGCTATTGATGATGTAGTTGTGTAGTAGGCTGCCGCCCCCTTCCCCTTTTATAATCTCAAAAGGGATCAGCTCCTAATCAGATTAGGAGCTGCTAATCCAAATCATATTTGGGTTAGAAGTCCCTTAGTGATAAGGGATAACCCTTATCTTATCTACAGATAAGATCAACTGTCTCCTAATCTAATTAGGAGGTTTCCAGATCTAAATCTTATTTAGATCATGGACTCTCTGAGTGGATAGGGTCTAAGCCCAATCCTTTTAGCTGACCCACTTCAGAATTCGCCCCCTTTAAATGACTGATCAAATCAGCCCAGTTCGAAATGGGCTTAAGGCCCATTTAAGGTTATGTACTCAAAAGGCTTCCAAATTGCTGCCCAGTTGGGCTTCCTTGTATGGCGTGGGACCCAAGCATTGATCTACACATCAGCCACATGGGTTCGGCCCAGCCTTTGCTACAAGGCCTAGCCGAATACACTGTTAATGACAGTGCACCCCTTGAAACCCATCAAATGGGCTCTATGGGCCCAACACTTACACTAAGTGGTCCCTGGGCCAAGCCACCTTGTAACACCCAGGGACTGTGGGCAGATGCAAGATTAGCCCATCAGGTATTATCCTCAATGGTCTTACACTTAACCTCTCAGCCCATAATGATCATACACTGCCCGACAAGAGAGGACCTCTCCCTCGGCTGCAAGGAACAGTGTTGCACTCTCCACTTATATGGATCCCGGGAATTAAAACCTTTTGCAAACATTTTAAAAACCATAATATATATATACTTTTATATCTGATATAAAATATATTTTGCAAAAACAAATCTCAACGGTTGAAATCGGCTGCCGGCAGTCTTGGTTTCCATCAGTGAGAGTGCATCCCCGATCATTACCTTTGTCCAACAAAGGGGCTGATCCTGTCACTATGATCACCCACTCAGATGAATTCTCGGACTGTCCCAACATACCCAGGTTTTGACCCCCGCTAAGGATCTCACTGATTGGTACATCAAAGACAGCCCAATCCGACACCTAGTGTAGTATCATAATCGAGTCTAGGGGTCGGGTGTAACTTTCCAGTTTTGCCCATCAATCTCCAAGGTCCAGGGCAATACTGGAAATCTGGTCCAGTTCAAAGATTCAATTAATCCTACACTGTATGTGCCTAGGGTCTCACCCTGGCAGCTGAGATAAGCCACCCCAACCGACTTGGTGGCACTACAGTGTCAGCCTTGTCAGGATAGGTCTCCCCAGACCGACCCACTGGCTGTGAACATTCTAAACTAACACGAGTCTCATTAAGTGTCCAGTTTAAGGGTATTACACAGAAACATACCAAGGGAACATGAATCAAATATGTATCTTTATTCATTTACAATAAACTCATAAAGTACATCATTCTGATTGAAGCTAAGGGCATACTGAACTGTCTAACAAGAAGAAACGGAACTTAGCCTCAGAGCGCTGGAAAGCGGTCGACGAGGAAGTCGAGAAGCTCCTCGCTGCAGACTTCATAAGGGAAGTCCATTACCCGAGCTGGGTGGCCAACCCGGTGCTGGTAAAAAAGGCGAACGGCAAGTGGCGCATGTGCGTTGACTACACCGACCTGAACCGAGCTTGCCTGAAAGACTGCTTCCCCCTTCCTAGGATCGACCGCCTAGTGGACGCAACCTCGGGACATGAATTGCTAAGCTTCCTGGATGCCTACTCAGGCTACAACCAAATCCGAATGGACCAATCCGACGAGGAAAAAACCAGCTTCATAACCGAGTTCGGTCTATATTGTTACAAGGTCATGCCCTTCGGGTTAAAAAACGCCGGGGCGACCTTCCAAAGACTTGTAAATAGGCTGTTTCGGCCCCTGATCGGCACAAAGATAGAATGCTATGTAGACGACATGGTCGTCAAAACACAGTTTTCACAAGAATTAATACAAGACTTAGATTCTGTCTTCCAAATCCTGCGTCAGTATAACATGAAATTGAACCCCAACAAATGTGTCTTTGGCATCACCTCGGGCAAATTCCTGGGCTACGTTGTCAATCGACGCGGCATCGAGGCCAACCCGGACAAAATAAAAACCATCCTAGATATGAGACCACCTCGAAAAATAAAAGAAGTCCAGAGGCCAAACGACCGCATAGCCGCTCTAAGCCGCTTCATGTCCAAGTCGGCAGATCGCTGCCTACCCTTCTTCAAAGCAATCAAAGGCAAAGGGTTCGAATGGACCCAAGACTGTCAGCTCGCGTTTGACGAGCTAAAAGGCTACCTCGCCAGTGTGCCAACCTTAGCTCGGCCCGAGGAAGGCGAAGTCTTAGAACTGTACCTCTCGGCTAGCGACGAGGTGGTCAGTTCGATACTAGTAAAGGAAGCAGACCAGGTCCAACGACCCATATATTATGTTAGTAAAATCTTGCAGGGAGCAGAGACAAGGTACCCGCAGATAGAAAAGCTAGCGTATGCTCTGGTGGTGGCAGCACGGAAACTCCGCCCGTACTTCCAGGCTCACACCGTCATCGTCCTGACCGACAAACCTCTGAGACAAGTTTTACTCAAACCCGAGGTTTCCGGCCGGCTGACGAAGTGGGCCATCAAACTCAGCAAGTACGATCTCTAGTACAAGCCAATAACTGCCATTAAGGCCCAAGCCTTGGCAGATTTTATCGCAGAATGCACGTTTAGCCTCGAAGCCCCTGAGCCGGTCAAGCCCGAGATCCCCAGTTCGGGCGAACTCGGAGCTCCCAAGCCAAACGAGTCCGAACCCCGTGAAGTAGCAGCCAGTGTGGCTTCCCTCCTGGTTAGACCAAGCGCGAACTGGGATGAGGAGCGTTGAATCCTTCACGTAGATGGCTCCTCGAACCAACAAGGCAGCGGGGCTAGAATAGTGCTACGCGGCCCGAGCGGAACAAAACTGGAATACGCACTACGCTTTGAGTTCGCAGCATCCAACAACGAGGCGGAGTACGAGGCACTGATAGCGGGGCTAAACCTAGCGCACAAGGTCGGAGCAAAGCACATGGTTATCTGCAGTGATTCCCAGCTCGTAGTCAACCAAGTTACAGGCGAATACGAAGCACACAAGCTCACTATGATTGCGTACTTGTCAAAAGTAAAGGAAGCTCTGCTCAACTTCCAGTCGCACTTCATCAAGCAAATCCCGAGGTCAGAGAACGCTGAGGCCGACGCCCTGTCCCGACTGGCTAGCACGAGCCACAACGCTAGGAGAACCGTGTACGTAGAGGACTTACCTCGGCCCAGCATTCTCGGTGGGGCAGAAGAGGTCGCTCCCGTCACCGAAGCAGAGCCGAGCTGGATCGACCCACTCGCGAGCTTCCTGTTAGACGGAACCCTCCCCGCGGACCGCAACGCAGCCAAGAGGGTGCAGCGCCAGGCAGCCAAATATGTCATGATAGACGAACGGTTGTACCGACGATCCTACACGCTCCCCTATCTGCGATGCTTGCGCCCAGCCGAAGCCGAGCTGGTACTCCGCGACATCCATGAAGGCTTGTGCGGCGGACACCTGGGGGGCAGAGCCCTCGCCCAAAAGGCACTTTGACAAGGATACTACTGGCCAACGATGAAGACAGAGGCAATCGAGCTCGTCAGAAAATGCGACAAGTGTCAGAAGCATACCAGCATCCACCATCAGCCCGCTGCCGACCTCAAATACCTCACCAGTCCATGGCCCTTCGCCCAATGGGGCATCGACCTCCTGGGGCCATTCCCACCAGCGACAAGCGGGAGAAAATTCCTAGTGGTGGCAGTAGATTATTTCACAAAGTGGATTGAAGCCGAACCTCTGGCAATAGTTACAGCCCGAAACATACAAAACTTCTTTTGGAAGAACATTGTATGTCGCTTCGGGCTACCTCGGGTACTGATCTCCGACAACGGCAAACAGTTCGAAGATATCAAGTTCCAAGAATGGTGCCGAAGTATGGGAATTAGTCAGAACTTCACATCGGTCGCACACCCACAAGCAAATGGCCAAACAAAAGTAATGAACAGATCCATCCTCCGCGGACTGAAAGCGCGATTGGACCGAGCCAAAGGTTTGTGGGCAGACGAACTACCAAGTGTTCTATGGGCACACCGAACCACGGAAAAAACCGCCACAGGTGAGACCCCTTTAACCTCACCTACGGCACCGAAGCAGTGATCCCGGCAGAAATCGAAGTGTGCCTACGTTGCGACTAGAAGCGTACGACGAACAGACAAACGAGGGCGAGTTACGCACCAACCTCGACCTACTGGACGAAGTGAGAGACCTCGCGCACATCCGAACTGCGGCCTACCAACAAAAGATAGCTCGGTACTACAACGCGCGAGTAAAGAAGAGGAACTTCCGCGTCGGCGACCTGGTTCTCCGTAAGGTCATGGTGCCTGAACCCGACGTAGGGAAACATGGACCAAACTGGGAAGGACCCTACAGAGTAAAGAAAGCGCTAGGTGGGGGAGCTACGAGCTCGGAACCCTGGAAGGAAAACAAGTACCCCGAGCATGGAACGTTCTCAACTTAAGAAGGTACTACCTATAGACCACTAAGGCCAATACCCCGAAGCCATTTCATGTCAGAAAACGAACTGAAGGACCGAAATGGTCAGTTCGGCAAAAAACATAGCTCGAAGACAGGACAACCAGTACATGAACAAAAAGCCATTTCATTTCAGAATACATGTGTACATTCGAAAAAAAAAATAGATGTGTACATTTTATTTCACAAGCCAAGGGCTACTTCATCGTTATCAAAAGCCACTTCGACAACACCCGAAGGACCTGCCTCCCCCTCGGAGTCCGGTTCGGCATCCGCAGCATTAGCCATTTCTTGAGTAATGCGCGAAGTGGATATGGCGCTAGTGTCAAGCTCGGGGTACGTATTCCGGATCATCCACCGGCTTAGCTTGAAACCCCTCCTGTAGGAGTCCACCATCAGATCATTGAAATCCGGCGAAGCAATGTAATCGCTGACAGCTTTCTTCTTCTCGTCTTCGATGCCTTGAGAGAAGATCTGAGTCCTCTCCCTGATATCCTCCTGAAGATACTCGACCTGGTGCTCCAGGTCCAGCTTTATTTCCGCCATACGCTTCACCACCACTCCCATGGCCTCGACATCCCTCTGAGACCTCGCCTGCCTAGACCGCGCGAGGCGAGCAGCAGCCTCAGCAGCACGAGCATTCTCCTCGGCAGTTCGAGCAGCCTCCTCGGCAGCTCGCGCCTGCCTCGAGCATCTCTCCACCTGGTTCACCAAGGCGTGAATGGAAGAGTTCACCTATCAAAGGAAAACAGGATTAAAGGAACGAATAAAAGAATAAAAGCCAAACTCTAAAGAAGGGAGCACTTACCACCATGGCATGAGTAACAGCACGGCAGGCAACTTGGTGCAGAGGGAGCTCGGTCCACGCCGCAACTTCCTCGGGAAACATCGCCTCCTTACTCCGTTGAAGAGCATGAACAGGCAACAGCACGCTCCTGAAGTCCCCCAGGGCCTCTGAGCCCGACGGCCCAGCTCGCGTATGGGCAGACTCGGAGTAGGCGGGAGCCTCCGTGTGTGTGGTTTCGGCATAAGGAGCCCCCGCCGGCTCCTGCATAGGAGGAACCATCTCGGGCTCCTCTGCCGAATAGTCTGGCACCTCGGGCTCCGCACCCTGGGATGGCTCGGCGCGAGCTCGCTTAGCCACCCGTTTTCTCCTCTTCATGCCCTGGAACAAGTGCCCACCTCGGGTCCCTCGAGAGTCCATCGTACCTGCGAAAAGGAGTTCGGCATCAGTAAGACACGTAAAAGAAGAGCAAGACAGGATCACTAGGGAAAGAACCTACCCGAACTCAGGCCCGCAGCAATAAGCTTGGCCTCCGTTAGATACCATTGACAATCCAGCCCAAGCCGCGCCCATTGCCGGAGGCCCTTCGCCGTCTCCTTATCAAGTGTGATGCCGGAATCGGGAGCGGCCATCCCCCAGCCGGTCTGAAACGGCCACCCCAGCGCACTTCGCACCCCGAAATAGTCCCGCTTCCACGCCGGGACCTTATTAGGGAGTCCGTGTAAGAGCTTGAAGCCCGGGCGAGGGGACAGGTAGTTTGCCCGCCTACGCCCAGGAAGGGGACCCGCTTGCTTTTTCACCATTAAAATGGAAGAGAAAATCTCCAGATCCAGAGGAAAGTTCTCGTCGCAAAATAAAGAGATCGTCCCCACTAAGTTCCTAATAGAGTTCGGGTGAAGCTGGCCGACCGTCACACCGAAGTGGTTTAGGACCTCGACAAGAAGAGGGTGAAAGGGCAGTCGCAGCCCCGCGGCGAGCTGTTCCCGGAAAATCACGATCTCATCAGGACCGTGTTCCCAAGGGAAGCTGCTCGTAGGGATGAAGTAACCGTGCTCCCCGGGCAAGTCGTAGTAGTCTACGAGGGTTTGAAGTTCCTCGGGCGTCATAGTTGAAGGGCCGAACTGATCTACAACCCGGCCACGACGGGAGGTGGACGCCGACCTACCCGAAGCACCTCGGGCCGTAGGCCCGACCCCTTCCTCAGGACCTACATCAGGCTCACTTGAACTACCGGGGGACGCAAACTGGTTCGTAGAACCTACATCGGACCCGCTTGAACAGTCTGAACCCTCCAAACTAGACATCGGGAAACGAAACGGGATTCCAAAAGCACTCACCCGGGAAGAAGACTGGAGCAGACCACGAAAGCTCGAACAAGCAAGGAACCTGGGACGCGAGCTGAAAAGCCTGGACGCGAGCTGAAACTTAGGCGCGAGCTCAAGATGTACAACAGTAGCAAGGACGCCCCCCCCCCCCCCGCGCGCTATTTATATCCACAGCAGCCGGAAAGCGACGGCCCAGATCGAAGCCAATCCAACGGCCCACAGCCGCGGTAAACCGCACGTCTTCCAAATCCAATCAGCGCACGTCTCTCCAAAACCGGCGAGGCGTCGCGCACGTCTTGTCAGATGACAGGTGTCGGCACGCGTCTTCCCGAAACTGACGGGGTGTCGGCGCACGTCTCATCGCAATAAAAGCGTCCGCAGCGCAACTCCCGAACAACTGCCGTCACGACTCCCAAACGCGCACCCTTTTTTGAAAATCAAATTAGAGCAAGCGCGCTCAGCACGGACCAAAACCCTCCTGCTACCTTGCAAACTCCCCGCGCCAAGACGGGACCCTTGTCGCAGGGAGTGGGGGGCAATTGATGAAGGGAAATTTGGCCCGACCTCGCAGTTACCCGACACGTGGCAGAAACAAGCAACTCGGGACAGTAGAGCGCCCCAAGCAAGCACCGAAAGCAAAGCCCAAGCTCGCTACTGAGCCCGAACTCCAGACCGCCCCGCCAGGACCCGAGCTCCCCACCAAGGGCCCGAGCTCCCTACCACGAGTCCGAGCTCCCTGAAAAGAACCCGAGCTCCCCGCCAGGAGCCCGAGCTCCCCACCAAGAGCCCGAGCTCCCTATTAAGAACTTGGAGCTCCCTACTGAGAACCCGAGCTCCCAGGCAAGGAGCACTATTGGGCCCCAAGCCTCGCAAAGCTGTGACCCGAGCTGGCCCGTCGCAGCTCGGAACACTCCCTAAACCGAACTCAAGACATCTCGCTCACTCCAACACTTCACCTCCGAAACACCAGGCTGATCAAACGTACCTGACGTCAGGGACGTCCGTATCCAAGGGCGACGCACTTGACTGATTTGGGATCTGACGCTTGACAGCCGCACTTCAAACGGCTTCCTGCTACCGCCACCTGCAACCATCGTCACTAGCCGCAGAGACGGCTCCGACAAAAGGAACAGTGGCGGTTCTATCCGGCCAGAGGAAATGACATCCGAACTGGCAGGAGTTCAGAAGTAATCATGCCCGATCTGACAGAAGCCTGGGAGTGAGTGCGCGAGGTGGTTATAAAAGGCTCCTACCCCCCAGAAACGAGGTATGCTAACTTTTGCGCTATCTGGTCTATCTTGCCTTTGAGAAACTCTAACTTGAGCTTCGGAGCCCTTACGCCGGGTTCTCCCCGGAGCTTCTCTTCTCCTTCCGTTTCAAGTCCTTACCACTCAGTTTAGAGGCAAGATCGTTGACAGCTAAGACCGGCTAGATTGTGCTTCATCACATACCAATTCAGATTTGATCAAATTGCTTTGCTTGCTCAATTGTATCGGATTTTGGGCGACAGTCTCGCCAAACATTTTAGTTCAGAGGGACATGAGACATCTTTCTTGCTATGTTGGTTCTGGGTCGGATAAGGACTAGACTTCCAAAGCCAATCAAATTATTAAAACTTCAAATCAAATCCCAAACCTCAAACCTCAATGCATCAGAATCAGATCAGGTTCAAATTTAATCCAGTCCGATTTATTATATCTTCACAATAAAGATAAAAAAAAAAAGATTCTAAAATATTAATCGAAATCAGATGGGTCAAACCCACAGGCCACATCTAATCTGGATGTGAATTTTCTGTATCCGAATAGGACTTCGGGTTTCCAAGCTAGTTCATTGACAGCCCTGTGAATAAGGTTCAAAATATTAATATGCCCCATATGTCAATACATCGGCAGAAATGTATCAGACAGTTTTTAATTTTTATTAAATCCTATTCAAAGAAACCAATTTAAGGTCCATTCATCCCTTGAATCAGTCAAAATCCCGATACATCCTCTGTAAAAACGTACCAAAAAACTCCCCAATACGATATGTATCAACCGATACGTATCATATTTTGAATCTTGCCTATGACTGGATTTACAGGCTCGACTGGACATAAACGGCTTACACATGCGCCATGCCTCATGCCTCCAACTTGGAACTTGAAGACACAAGGGGTGACGGATTCACGAGTGTTTTTATACATGTTTCAAGCAAAACCAATTACGGACGCTAATTTGGAATTTGGAGAGAGAGAGAAAGGCAGCTTTCGGCGTACGGTGATGTGAAACAAGCATGCAGAATAGCGAGCATCCAGAGATCGACTGACCCCACGGAAGATACTTGTTTGCTCCTCCACATGCAAAAGATTTCGACGTCCCACCCTACCTACCTTACCCTTATACATCTCTGCCCGCTGCCCCCTCCCTACTTGAGACTCCCCGGACGCTGGAACCAAATCAATGCGCATGCACCGACACATTCTCTTTTTCAGCCGAGATCGGCTTCAGTGCCCGTTGGAACACTGTTCCAACAACTTTTACAGCCTTCCATCCGGAACATCTCCGTATATCTATGCTTCATTTCATGGAGAAATATTCCCAATGCAAGGCTATGATGGCTATTCAAACGGGCTTTACTGACTGAATCCGATTTCATTTCAGCCTTCACCCAGAGGAGATCGGCTTCAGTCAATGCAAAGCCCGCTCGAGTGGTGTTCGAACAGCCTTGCATAAGGAACATCTCGGTACTTCTGCGCTTTATAATGCAAGGCTATAATGACTGTTGAAACCAAGGTTCAAAATATCGATACTTATCAGCCGACGATACATATCATATTGGGAGCTTCCTGATACGCCCCTACAAAGGGTGTATCAGGGTTTTGACTAGTTCAGGGGGTGGACAAACCTTAAACCGGATTTGAAAAAAAAAACTACCAATATGCCTCTACTAGCATATCGGGCGTTTCAATATTTTAAACATTGATTGAAACGGGTTCTACACTGATTGAATCCGGTTTTCACCTGGGGCCAAACAAGTGTCAACCATCATCCCTAGGGGAGCCATGTTTTTGCGGCGTATGAATCCCAAGTAGACCTGTTCATGGGATGGGCCGGGTCGGGCTTTTGCTCTTCATTAACAGAAATTTTTCAGGCCCGAGCTCAGCCCTCATAAAAAACCCCGCACCGTGGCCCCAAGCCCGACCTAACAATGAAGGATTAAACTCGATGTAAAATCCTTAAACTGGTGGGAAACCTTAAACTACATATGTGAAATCCGAAACCATAATTCTTTTCTTCTTCTTCTTTCCATGAAAGATTAAACTCGATGCTAAATGATAATACAAATTAATCTGCTTTCTTCTTTCCTTGTCTTTTATTAAAACAAAATTCATTTGATTTTCTTAATTTATTTAAGAAATCTTAAATTACTAAGTTGTCATTTAAGTAGGAAATTTAGTCATCTTTATTTCTCTTCCTGTAGCGATCGATCTGTATTATATAAGCCCTAGTAAGGATGCTTTAGTGCTAATCGCTGAGGTCAAGCCATTTGCGTTTTATACCTGGAGTCAATTCAGTTTGTTTTTTTTTTTCAATAATGGTCTGTTTGATTGTCGAGAAGGGATGGGATGAGAAAGGAAAATTTTATTCTCAATTAGGGTGCCTATGTTTGTTTGTCGAGACCCATTATCCCATAAATTTGCTTTCCAGTGTTTGATTGATATAAAAATTTTGCAGGATGTTTGAGTCTTGCCACGACAGAGCTTCACCACTAGCTTCAGCTACCCAGTTTAGTAATCCAAATATTAAACTAGCAAATCTAAGCACTACAACAATGTGGAGTGACTAGAGTGAGGTAGTTTTACCAATGTCAGATTTGACCTGAGGTCGAGTGCCGCAACGGGATTTTGGGTTACCTTCATTCCAAAATTTTCTTCGAATTGAAATGTCAGATCAGCTTGTGACCAGGTGGTTCGTCGATGGAGGTAGTCTCAAATGTTAATGTGTTCCAACGAGGAATAGAAGTTTAGGTCGTCATTAACGTCTGCTCTTTCCAGCCATATATGAAGGTGGACACAAGTCACAACCTAGTTTTTTCTCATCCTTTCCCAGGGCTTCCTTTGAAACAAACGCATGAAAAAGGGAATATTCCCTAAAGATGCTTCCCTTCTCATGCATTTCTCGAAAACCAAACGTACCATAAAGAACTTGTGTAAGGCGGTTGAGGGAAACTTTCAAACTTCCTAGAAGTAATCTACTAGCATCTCGATGCAGCTGTGATTTCACTCATAAGCCCAAAACTTATGTACTCGAGCTAACAAAGTTGAGAAATACATTACTTGTACAAAGTAACAGAGGCTGAAATGCATGACTCGTACAAAGTTGGGAAATGTAGGACTCACCTTCGGAGAGAGGGACAACTTAGTTCACCGGTGGCGCAGCTGGCGTCGGTGCTTGAGTTCGCTGGTTCCTGAGAGTGTGCGAGTGAATGAGAACTGTGAGAGAGAGAGAGAGAGAGAGAGAGAGAGAGAAATGACTCACCACCGGAGAGAGACGACCGTTGCCTAAGCTCGCCTCTGAGACTGAGAATGGTGGTTACCTACTTGGGTTTGTCGCTAGTTCTTGAGAGTGAGAGTGAGGAGAGAAGATAGAAGATGAAGAGGGAAATGGGAAAGGGTTAGTTGGCTAGAATTTAGGGTTTAGAAGAAATTATAAAATGTTAGGCCAGGTTGGGCTCGAGCCGGACTTTTGTGACAAATCCCAAGCCTAGCCCGAAAAATAGTCGGGCTGGTCTTTTAGGCCTGAGGTCAAGCCCGCGAACTAAAATCCATGTGCAAGCCCGTCCGAGGGTCGAGCCCATTACAACTGAACGCTGGCCTCAAATCTTTTTCAATTCACTGGGCCCATTACAGTTGAATGCTGGTTTGTTTAACCATAGATTTTTGGAATACAATCGCAAAGGGCCAGAGGTGGAGGGGTCCCCTACTACTAGAAGTTGTAGCGGCAATGATGATATAGGGAAGAGAACGAAGGGGAAGGAGAGAGAGAGAGAAGGGTAAAATTGGCTTTTAAAAAAATTATACATCACATGATATCACGTGTACAAAATTTGATGGAATATTAACGGATTTCAACGGTAAGAGTAGACGTAGTCAATTGTCAAAAACAACAGAGATACTTTAAGACAATAAGGGTATAGTTAGTCAATTTCCTAAACCTTGGGGATTGTTTAAAAAATTTGCCCAAGAAAGCAGACCACTTTTACATGAAAAAGATAAGATATTTAATAGCCCCTCTTAAGCGAATTCTATCTTGGAATTACTAGAGTTATTTTATCAGTAACACATCCATTTATTATTTTATAAGAAAGAAGGAAATGTATATATACAAGAGTGTGCCAAGCACCCCATATAAGCTAGTAATGCTACGCACCCCAAAACAATAAAACATCTGTATTTGATTCATATTCTCTCTGTGCCACCCATTGTTGCACACCTAACACTGTATTTTAAACTTGACAGATGTCTCAAATTCTCTGTATTTAAAGTATTGCTCAATTAAAAATCATGCACATCGTACAATGTGTCACTACGTTTAACTTGGTGTCGGAAGTTTGGAGTGATTCATGTTCTATTGCAGATTATTCTTTCCGGTGATGATTATGCTACCATTAGCATATTCTATATAATCTTATCAACAAACGAGAATACTTCCAAAGTTTTTAGGCAACCCTCAATTTTATACTCAATTGATGTTTCTTTTGTTTGTTTTTTTCCCTCTAAAAGTTCTACCAGTTCTTGTTTCCCATACCACCCATAAAACAGCTACGCTATAGATCTCCATAAGATCTTACCCCTCTTCTTCTTTAGAGAGAAAAGTCTTCCTGAGTCGACGACTTATAACATCAATTGAAGGATTCTACCTGTAACCAAAGAGAAAAAAAAAAAAAAACTCCCAGATACTAGACAAAAAACAATAGGAGGTTAGTAGATGATAGGTAGATCCATAAAGAAAACACGTGAAAAATAAGAAAGTCTTCTCTAATGAAGATTATCATATATATTAATTGTCATATCTACTACCCAACAGAAAACCCTTACCTTGGAACCTGTACAATTGTGCATGAACAGAAATTTTTTTCTCGGTAAAAGAATAGAAAAAATAACTACAGAGTATCTCTGATATTCTGAATGAACTCCATCCATCTTACACCTGTAATTTCCAGAAGATAAATCTTACTTACGGGCTATGGGAGCACCAAGCTTATTTGACCACTAAACTTGCAACAGGTAACTTCAATAGGTCATTTTTAACATGCCTAGATATCTTGATATATACTTTCCATTTTTATCACCCACTGGAGTTGATCATAGATTCCCACAAATACACACAAACTTATAATATAATCATTTATAATTTTGTCCACCTCAACATATGTATCTCCAACCACTTATTAGCCTTTGTCATCTTATAAAATTTACCCTACAGCTGATTTGTTATTCTTTAATGACACAAAACTCCGCTCCACCTCAATGTTTGCATTTCCAACCACTCACCAGCCTTTGTCATTTAATAAAATTTACCCTAAACCTGACTGGTTAACCTGATTTGTTATTCTTTAATGACGCAAAACTCCGCTCCACCTCAATGTATGCATTTCTAACCACTCGTCAGACTTGTCATCTAATAAAATTTACCCTAAACTCCACTAATGACACAACTCCCTCCCTGATTTGTTATTCTTAAATGATACAAAACTCCGCTCCACCTCAATGTATGCATTTCCAACCCCACTTGTTCCTTCTATTATAATTTTGTATAGCATATATTCTATCGTAATCCTACCTAGTTTCTTTTTATCTTAGATACTCTCCCTAAACTCCACTAATATGAGCTTGTCTTACATTGCTGGTCCCAAGCACAAATAAAGAAGGGATGTTTCACGGTGGCATCCGGCATTAAAACTTTTGCCAAACTCTCATAAACATGGATCCCAAATTGTCATTTTGTGCAAATATGGCATAGAACAAAACATAATAGCAGAACAGGACAAAAGGAGCTAACCCCATAGAGTTGGGATGAGGCTTAGATGATGGTGATATTGCTCTCTCCATAGTTCCAATTTTCAATTTAATCCCCCCTACAGATTCATACCATGTCATCAACAGACAACATACACCATGACCATCATATGCCCATAAACAAGATCATGGTGGATGGCAAGCATCTAGCCAATAATGCAATACTGTGAAGCAGCTAAGTCAATAACTTTGCTTGATTTTCCATAATGGCCAAGAGCAAAACAGAGAATTGTTTCAGGTTTACCAATGAAGGAAGATATTCGAATCCACAGCTCTAAACATTCTAATGCATTCTTCCCTGAAGCTCAAATAATCTCCAATAGAAGTAGCATGTCTGCATGAAGGTATAGATACCTTTTTTTTTCATAACAGTACCTCATAGCCTCGACAATTTTATAAGAATACCTAGCTACAAAAGTGGATTAAACTTGGGTTACAAACACAGCTAGACTCACAAAACAAAACTGCACTGAAATTTTTTACTCTTACAATATTCCCCCTAGCCCTGCTTCATGCCTTCACCTCAACATTTATTCCCTTGACACACGTAATCTTGCTAGTGAATCAGCTATGCAATTTGCCATGCATGGCACCCAACTGTATGAAAGTCATAGGGATCTCCACTATATAATCCATTGTCAGTGCCATGGCAATTCAGTGGTGGTCTGCCATTTTTGCCTTATTTCCACCAAGATCATGTTTGCATTATGAATGCAAGGTTGACAATAATAAAATAATACAATAAAAAAACAGCAGCTATCATCATTATATTAAAATCAACTATATAGATCATGGCACTGAGAACAATTCTCTCACCAGGATGCTCTAAAGTAAGCTATCAAATTCTCGCTTCCAGGTAATCCATATACTCTTGGTAATAATTTCAGGATGCCCAAACTTCTTGAGCCATGGCTTAGTGATAATAAGAAAATTGGTTGTTTCTTCAGTATATCATAACCTGCTTCAATCTCATCTCATGTTCCTTTAGCTCCTATCTAAAACCAGCCCTCTCATGCTTTCATGTCTTGATACAACAACCTTCTCCGTCTTCATGCAATTTTTGGACAGGATCCAATAAATGCTTTGTGATTTGTCCCCAACCCCCTGTTATACAGCAGCAGGACTAAATCCCAACAGATGATCAAGAGTCGAATCATATGCAACTGACAATGGTACATGACTACTGGTTATGCTAACAAAGTTGGTTAAGCACATGCTTATCCAGTGGTAACATATAAAAAAGGTTTAACACATGAAAATTCAATACCCAAGTTATAATCTCGTTATAGCTAAGCATTAAAAGATGTATATTTGAAAATTCAATACCCTAAGTTATAATCTCGTCAATCAGCAAACACATTCACTTTTTTCTTTCATACCTTTAACACTTTCACAAATACAATAAATCAAAGAATATATCAGTCATTGACATGACAAGATCTTTATGTTGAAATTTAATTTCACTTGACTCACCCCATTGACATAGGTTTTATTGATCGATCTCCACGTACACTCTTGAAGTGACAATAAGCACACAAACAAACTGGAAAATCGGAAACCCATACTCCAATGCTTATTTTACCAGTCACTCGACTCACCCCATTGCTCATGCACATCCCCCACGATCCAACTTTTTTGGGTATCAACAAATCTAGGATAACAGGTCAACTCATGGTCCAGTATACAGAATCTGCATATGGTGTGCAGAAAACAGAGAAAGACAGAGAAAAGAAGTCAAGAAACAAGTGAGAAGAGGAGAGAATAGAAGAGATAAGAACTGGTCTGCCAATTTGGAGAATAATTTAATCTCCCAGCCAACCAGGCCCAGGCCACTTTATATAGACTTCTTAGAATCACATAAAATTACATTACTGCCCTTGTTTATAAAAATAACAGAATTCCTAAACTACCCCTAGTAGGTAATAATAAAAAGACAAACATACCCCCAAATCAAAGAATAAATAGTATACAAATAAGAATACAACAAAAGGCTACTTTCAACATCCCCCTCAAGCTGGAGTATAATGTTATATAACATTTATATAAACCCAGATTGCTAATAATGATGTCAATCTGAGGTCGACTAAATGCCTTGTTAAGTAAGTTTGCTAATTGCCCTTCAGTTTTCACAACTGAGTATCCATATCTCCATATCTCCACACTTAATCTTCTCACAGATAAAATGAGAATCAACTTCAATATGTCAAATTCTCTCATGGAACACAAGATTCAAAGCAATATGCACGGCAGCCTTAATTGTCACAATGAAGATGCATCAGCAATATCACAATGACCCTAACTTCTGAAGCAAACTCTTAAGCCATACCAATTCACCTGTGGTATGGTTCATTGCCCAATATTTAGCCTTCACACTACACTTGTTTAAATGTCCATGTTCCTTATATATCCACTCCTGAACCAGGTGACCCTTTCAATTAATGTAATATTTTTAACACAGCTTTTAGATAGGGTACTATAGAACTCATAAACCAGCTTATGACACTAACTACAAAGGATATGCTTGGACATGTAGTCATCAAATATTTGAGTTTTCAAATCGGTCGCCTGTACCATGTTGTGTTATCAATAAGTTCTCCCTGATCAGAGGTAAATTTGGAATTTGGATCCATGGGTGTAGCTACTGGCTTACATTCTATCTCCTCTAGTAAATGTCCATGTTCCTTATATATCCACTCCTGAACCAGGTGACCCTTTCAATTAATGTAATATTTTTAACACAGCTTTTAGATAGGGTACTATAGAACTCATAAACCAGCTTATGACACTAACTACAAAGGATATGCTTGGGCATGTAGTCATCAAATATTTGAGTTTTCAAATTGGTCGCCTGTACCATGTTGTGTTATCAACAAGTTCTCCCTGATCAGAGGTAAATTTGGAATTTGGATCCATGGGTGTAGCTACTGGCTTACATTCTATCTCCTCTAGTAAATCCAGTTTTCTTGCATTGTAAGTGAGGTACTCTGTGGTGGACCTCATAACCTCTATCCCTAAGAAATACATCAACTTACCCAAGTCTTTAGTATGAAACAACTACTCTAGAAATAAGTACAGATCATAATATCTTGTCACTTCTGAGTCACTCCCAATCACCACTGTCACCGAAACACAAACTGTAAACATAAGGAGAGAAAAATAATCGGCCTTTCTTCTTCGGGAGTAGGTCACAAGTGTTTATTGTCTTCAAGCACTCTTCCCACACAAAGACGTGTGATTATTTACTTATTGGATTAGTAGCAGGAAATGTATTCATTCAACTTGGCAAAAAAACCATAAAATTCATGAAGAATCATTGATCACAAGGCAAAAGAGTACAAACAGCTTAGAGCAGATCATTGTTGTGTTATAGATGAAAACGATTTTGGTACAAACCCCTCCCAGGAGCTGGTAGAACCCACAGTCAAAATCATCTTTAGAGTCTTAGGGCCTTCATCTTCTGTAGCCAATCACAGTTTGCAGTCTCCTTCAATGCTAATACCAGTCCAGCCATGAGAGTTCCACATCTCAACTCATGCAGTAGTGCTAAAGTTTCTGCTCTCAATTAGGCCTTTTTTTATAAGTCTACCCAATTAGGCCATTATAACTTAGTATGAGCTCTCCATATGGTTTCATACAACACCTATTGCTGATGAGCCTGGATTGCCTAGGCAGAAACAGTCCAAATTGAGTTTTAGTTTGCCCTCAGCTGTCACTCCCAATTTGCTGCCTTGCTGGTGTTGGTTGCCTCTTAGGTCCATACCATTACACTCCAGCCTCTAAGGATGTAGTCCAAGGTTCTAAATATCGATACAGGCCAATACACAGGATGGGGCATATTGGCCATTCGGCATGTATCTTTGTGCACTGCTTTTTTTTAGTTTTTTTTTCAAACCTGTTCAGGGGAGACAGGTTGCAGGGGTGTCAGGCAAGGGGATCCACTCTCACCCTTCCTTTTTACCTTAGTAGCTGATGTGATTAGTAGGATCATTACTAAGGCTGACAGTGAAGATGCCATTAGGGGTTGGAGAATAGGGAGACACCAAGTCCCTGTCACCCACCTTCAGTTTGCAGATGACCTAATGATCTTTTGTGAAGGAGGTTTTAGCGAAAAGGTAACAAACCTAAAGGAGCTAATCAAAGGATTTGAAAGTATTTCTAATTTGAAAATAAATTTGGAAAAGAGTTGCATAGAGGGTATAAATTTGGAGGTAGGGGAGGTCGAGGCTATTGCGGAGTGTCTTGAGTGTTCCATCTCTGCTTGGCCTATGTCATACTTGGGGCTTCTTCCATTAGGGGCAAATCCTAGGGAGAGTAGATTTTGGACCCCCAGTGATAGAAAAGTTTGAGAAGAGGTTAGCCTCATGGAAGAGGAATTAAATCTCCTTAGGAGGGAGAATAACCCTAATAAGAGCTACCTTGGCTAACTTACCTACCTATTTTTTGTCCATATTTAGGAAAACAGTTAGGGAAGCTAGGAAACTAGAGAAATTGATGAGAGATTTCCTATGGGAGCCGGGACAAGAAAAAAATGATCATTTGGTTAATTGGGAAATTGTGTGCAGAAGTAAAGAAGAGGGGGGTTTGGGACTTGGGAGGGTGGCTGGAAAAAAAAATTCAAGCTCTGTTAAGGAAATGGTTGTGGCAATGGCCATTGGAAAGATGGAGGTTGTGGCATGAGGTGGTGGGAAGCATTCATGGGAGGTCAGAGAATGGATGGGATGCTGGTGTATCAAGGCAGGCCAACCTAGAAGCACCTTGGAAGGCCATTCACAACACCCTTCATCAATTCCTCAATTTTATCAGGAATGAAGTTTGTTCTGGCAACGTTGTTCGCTTTTGGGAGGATATTTGGGTAGGAGACCCACCTTTAAAGGACTTGTTCCCTTTGCTATTTTTTGTTTCTTTGTACAAAAAAGAGGTGGTCTCAAAATTTGCCTCACCTTTGGGAACACCCTTAGATCCTACTTGGGATTTTGGGTTTCGTAGAGGAGGACTAAGGGATGATGAAATCGAATCTCTTTCAGTCTTGCTCGGTTGTCTTAATCAGGTTTGTTTGGATCCCTCCAAGCCAGATATGAGGGTGTGGACTCCTAGACCCAATGGAACCTTCACTTGTGCTTCTTTCTTCAAGTCCATCTCTCAACTTTGTACTCAACAACCCTTTCTGTCAAAAGAAATTTGGTGCAGGCCAGTTCCCCCAAAAATTATGGCGTTTTGTTGGGAAGTATTCCATGGGAAAGTAAACACTCTATATAACCTACAAAAGAAAAGACCTTTCCTCTGTATTTCTCCTAATTGGTGTATCCTCTGTAGAGCTCACGACGAGGATTGTTACCACCTATTAAAACCATTCTACTTTTTTTTGGCCTACAAAAATAGGGAGAATTATGTGGAGATGTGCTTGCGCTGCCTTGATTTGGACTCTTTGGGAAGAAAGGAATGTTAGAATTTTTAAAGAAAAGGAAAGGAGCAGTTAGGAATTAAAAGACTGTGTGTTGAATAGAGCAATACCTTGCTGAAGACCTTGGAAATCTTTCATCAATTCTCCTTTAATGACCTTTGGAGAAATTGGTCAACAATAGCGAGGTGTTCACCCCTAAAGGACAAATCAATTACAAGCTAGTCTCCTCCATCCGGAAGCTCACTGAAGTTGAACTTTGATGGAAGTAGCATGGGTAATCCAGGACTATCCAAAATGGGGGGTGCTTTGAGAAATGAGAAGGGAGAGATTTTGTTGCTCTACTCAGGTCTCTTAGGAATTGGGGACTCCATCAGAGTAGAGCTATTAGTTGTTGTACAAGGGGTGCAATTTGCAAACCAGCTGGGGGTACAACACCTAATAATCGAAGGGGATTCCAAAGTGGTGGTGGGTTGGTTGAAAAATCCTAAAGAAGCTATGTGACGCTACAAGAATGAAATGAAGAAATTCAGTTGGTTGACAAGGAATATGTTGGTCACTATACAGTGAGTGGGGAGATTAGCAAATACTTTGTCAGATGTGTTATCCAAGCAAGGGGTAAATAGGGAAGAGTTGTTTTGGGCTCAGCTGTGATTCCTGTTTTTCTTTCCTAGTTTACTTGTAAGATTCAAGGAGGGGTTGCAGCTCGTGCCTCTCCCTAGGATGTTGTATGAATTCACACTAAATCAGCTTCTGAATTAATAAATTTATTATCATTCATCAAAAAAAAGGCCAGTCTACCACCTGAAACAGGTCAACCCCAAAACCCTACCTAAAATACCGTATCAGTGGGTCACTGATACGTTGTGAAATTATGATCCTTGAAGTAGTTCATCCAAATCCCTTTGAATTCTTCTCTAGCCATTAACCAATCAGGTACATTTACTATTATATTTACTACAAGCATATGCACCTCCTCCTTTTCATTGAAGATTATATTGTTACACTCGTTCCAAATGCTCCACATGATTGCTGCCCTGGAGCTCTGCTACAAATGTATACCTCTTTGATTGTATTGGTGAGTTTTCCATACCAAAAAGATCAAGTATTTCTTGGGGATCAGTTGAAGTCTTCAAATCAAACTTAACAATATCATCTTATTCTTTTATCATACAAGTGGTAAACTCTGTTATTTTAGGTACATAAACAATAGGTAAGAATTAAAAATAGGGTAAACTCATTTTTCTATAAATGTTTAGGCTTTTTGGTGTATATTATTAATTTTCTAACAGATTCCAATAAAATAGAAATAATCTTACAATTTACAATATAATTCATAGTTTGATTCAATTGAACCTTATCTATATTTACAAAACTTTTTTTGATAAATATATTTAGAAAACAATTACTATTTTCAGAACATTGCTATGAACTGCAATTGAGCCCCCCTACTTCTATTGGTTGCTCCCCTTTGGCCCATAACCACCATCCTCTTGAAAGATCTCACACCCAGAACCTTCCCTACTCGATTTACAATATGATTTAGAGTTTGATTCAATTGAACCTTCTCTATATTTACAAAACTTTTTTTGATAAATATATTTAGAAAACAATTATGATTTTCAAAACATGGCTATGAACTGCAATTGAGCTCCCAAATTCTATCAATTGCTCCCCTTTGGCGCATAACCGCTATCCTCTTGAAAGATCTCATACCCAGAAAATGTTGATAGAACTACACTTATCAAAAATAAATAAAAGAAAATGTTGGTAGAACTAGTCCACCAAGCAAAGCTACATCATGATCAAATGCTCACTAACTTAAATTTTTAGGTCTCATAAATATCCAAACACAATAATTTTATTAAGCAAGAGCAAGCTCAAGTGCAGCTAATTTTATGCATTATGCCATGATGTCATCAGGTACAGGTGGATCCCAACTCCTTCAAATTCCACAATTTCAATGATTGTTTGCTTGGTAAGTCAGGACCCATTGAAATTGGAATTGGAGAATAATATCAATTATTTTAGGCATACCAATGTAGATAATAATATCAGCACAAAGATTCTCCATCATGAACACAAGATCTTCATATCTCCTGTCTACAACATCCCTTTTTATAGGCAATGATTCATATTTTATTGGTTTACTGTGAAAGAATGTAGAATTACAAACTTTTGGCAGCCTCTGCAACCCTGGCCAATTCATAGTTTTTGTGTACAATTCTAGGGATCCAAATCCCTAGTAGTAGCGCCCCCCCCCCAAAAAAAAAAAGGGTTTCTGTTTACCCCTTGTTTGTCTAGAGCATCTGCCATGCTATTGGCTGATCTTGGTGTCCACACTACCCTCAATTGTCTCTATGGCCATGGTCCTGATCTGTGTTGTGTGATCCAACCCACTACCTGAGAATCACCTTACACCATAAAATCTCTATTATTTAATGATTTCCCAAGGTCTACAACAACCTTATTTTGGAAGGTAATTGCTGGTTGTTTGGACAAACAGCAAATCTAGAAGACTATGGTCTCTAGATTTAATGATTTCCCAAGGTCTACAACAACCTTATTTTGGAATGTAATTGCTGGTTGTTTGGACAAACAGCAAATCTGGAAGACTATGGTCTCTAGCCATTTATATTTTTTGAAGATAAAATAAAAATTATTAAAGAAAAAAGAAGAATACAAGAAAGGTGACAAGTAGTCACCCGAGAAAAGAGAAAAATAACCCCTGAAAACCAAACCCATCTGCTGTAAACAAGACCCAAAAAACCTACCCCACACCTTAAACCACAGGCTTCAATTCAAACCCCTAATGCACCATCAACCCACTAACCGCTTCCCAAGCTAATGAAATCCATCCAAACCAAGAAGAAATCAAGAAAAGATAAATACCCAAAACCCTTCAAAACTGGACCTCAACCAGAAAATACAACCACATCCAACCCCCAAACCCGTCTTGGACTCGGTTACTTGGCTTTTGAAGAGTAGACTGCTGCAAGCTTACTCTCTCTCTCTCTCTTGTTCAAATTTTTTATTTTCTTAACCTTTTTGAAAGGCCCCACACCAAACACTCTTCCTCTAAATTTTGCAAAAGCTTTTGAAACCAGTAGATTTTGGCGGCATCTTAACCTTCTAAATAGTTTCACTGCATTAACATTCTTCTTATGGTCTTTAACTGCTATAACATTATTATAAATTCTCTCCAATTCTAACACAACGTTCTTTTTGAAGGTTTTGAGTTCCATTCCATCACCTCCTTCCCTGTCTCTAGCTATTTATATCAAAATCTCTCTTGTTTTATCAATAACAGAACCAATTTCATTAATTAAGGGGGGAAAATGGGTACAAGAACAAAAAGGGGAAAGATAAACTCTCTGATCCCTCCCTAGAGAAAGAAACTATTACAATACAGCCCAAAAACAAACTATCCCTTTCCACCCCTTGTTAGGCAAGAGAGTCGGCAAACATTGGCAGCCCTTCTCACCCATTTAAAGTTCACCTCCATCCCCCTGAAGCAATCTCAATACTTTCCTCTTTTCAAAGATATAGGAACACCATCCATCCTCCTCTCCTTGGAGCCACTCAACCACAAGCTTCGAGTCATCCTCAGTAGCAAGCTTCCTAAAATTCAGCTCTCTAGCCTTTTGGACACCTTCCACCACAGCCATAATCTCCTCTCTCAAAGAATCACCAATTCCAATTGGTCCAGAATAAATCGCAATGATTTTCCCTTTCTCATGTATGAAGCCTCCTCTGATTCCAAATGAACCCAGATTACCTTCACTGCTAGAAGAACTAACCACCTCCCTCCATTTTCTCAATAATTCATCTGCAGCAATATTCTTGAAGAGATCCAGTGTCTTCACCCAGTGGACAACTTTGATGAAAATGGCTTCAGCAATAGCATCCCTGCTTCTTTCTTTGTCAAGAAAGATTATGTGATTCATTCCTTCTCGAATTGTCCAACAAACTGCCGCTCTCATGCATTTTTATAAAATCCTGTCCCTCTTCTTTGGCCAACTGAAAAGTAGAGGTGAACAGACTTTGTACGTTTGACAGAGGGTTCCACCCACACCCAAACAAAGAAAAGAACCAATCCCAAATTGAAGAAGAAAAAGGGTTCCACCCACACCCAAACAAAGAAAAGAGCATCAATGAGGGGAAAGACACCAATTAGGTCCCTTTCTTTGCATTAATTCACAAGTATTAATTCTCTCTAAACAAACTTCCAAACAAAAACCACCCACCCCATGTGGAATAGGTTTGCTCCAAACCTCCTTCATTGGAAAGGACAACCCATGGCTATCACTTGGTTGAATAAGGGAAGAAAAAAAGGAAGCACAAGAGAAGGTACCAGAAGAGAACAAAGTCCACATCCTCCTATCCCTTCTTGAAGCACCAAGCATACCCCTTCAAGGTTTTGAAGCAAGCTAATTACACTTGTAATTTCAGACTCCCTTATACCCCTTCTAAATCCCAAGTCCCAAACAACACCACTACTAGAAGTAGAAGGCACCACAAAAGAAGAAATGGGTTCCTCCCTACAATTGGATAAGGCACAAAGTGAGGGGAAATGTGTCTTTTGCCCACCCAAACATGATCCCAAAACTTTACCAAAGTTCTAGACCCAAGACTATATCCAATATGACATAGGAAAGAAGGATATCACAAATGGACTTCCAAGGGGAAGCTCTTGTAGCCCAAACGGAAGTGCCAGAGTCCCATCTATCAGCCGCAAGCCCATGTGTACTAATGATCACCTTTGCCCACAACTTATCTCTATCGAGAGGAAATCTCCACAACCATTTTCCTCACAATGCCAAAATTCCAATCTTGTATTCTTCCAAGACCTAATCCTCCATACTTCTTGCTTCTACACACCACTTCCCAACTCATTCTATGATCCTTCTTCTCCTTCCCAGGCTCCTATAAAAACTCCCTCATCAACTTCTCTAGCCTCCTACAAACACCACCTAGAATCCTAAAGATTGATAGAAAAGACACCAACAAGTTGGCAAGTGTGGATTTAATCAAGATGGTTCTACCACCAAGGGATAGATAATTGTTCTTCCACGAGGCCAATCTCTTAATTACAGGGTTCCAAAAGTTGCCACTCCTTGGATAATCTCCTAGAGGAAACCCCAAATAAGACATAGGCTACTGACCAACAAAACAACCAAGGACTCCTACATTTTCAGTAATCTCCTAGAGGACTTCTCAAAATTAATTTTCAGGTTGGACAATCTTTTTTTTTTTTTGATCAATAACACTTTCATTAACTCATCAAAAGAAGATTTACAATAGGAAGACAAATACGCTTATCTTCCAAGAGCAACAAAGAACCTCAAGAAAAGAAAAAAAAGAAAGAAAACACACTATAGTTACAGCTTAGCCCAAAAAAGTGAATCCCTTTCTGCCCCTTGTTTAGCTAAACCGCCAGCTAGGAAATTAGCCGATCTTTTAACCCAAAGTATCTTAACTTCCATCTCCCGCACCAACCACTTGAATTTCCTCCTCTCATTATTGTACTTCCATAAGCCATTGTGATCTTTAATCAACCACCCTATCAGCACCTCTGAATCCCCTTCAATTAAGAGTTTCCTGATGTTCAACTCCTTAGCTTTCTGTACTCCTTCCATAACTGCAAAGATCTCAGCTCTAAGGGAGTCACCCACTCCAATTGGGCCTGAGAACATAGCAGAAATGACCACATTTTCATTCCTAAAAACACCCCCAATCCCCGATTGTCCCGAATTTCCCCTGCTACACCCATCAAAGTTTAGTTTCACAAATCCACTAGGTGGAGGGGTCCAAGCCATACTCATTACTGACTTAGTCTGTGTGCAATTTGCAATTTCACCCCACTTCCTCAACATTTCATCCACAGTGTAATCTGTGAAAAGCTCCAAAGATTTCAGCCACTGTATCGCCCTAATATGAATGATAGCCCTCAGATCTGCTGCTCCTCTCTGAGCTTCTGAGAATATCCTAGAGTTTCTTTCTTCCCAAAGTGTCCAACATACTGCAGCCCTTAGTCCTCCTCTCCACATTGTCCTTCCCCTTTTTATCCGCCACCTGAAAAGAGAAGGGGAAAAAAGGCCTTGCAAGTCTGATGGGGTATTCCAACTACACATCCAAATAGGGACAAAGCCCATTCCCAAATTGACCTTGCAAAATGGCAAGACACCAGTAGGTGAAAACCAGTCTCCCCATCCGCTTTACAAAGAACACACCACTGAGGTGACAAACAAGTATTGGGTCTCTTCTTTTGGAGTAGATCACCAGTGTTGATTCTTTCCAGATAGGCTTCCCAACAAAAACTACCAACCCTAGGAGGTATTGCTCTGCACCAAACCTCATCAACAGGAAAAGAAGGGAAGGTAGGACTGGTGGACTGACTTAAGACTTTGAAGAAAGAAGGACAAGAAAAAATGTCATTGGGAAAAGGTGTCCAAATTCTAGAATCCGCCCTAGTGGGGTCTAAGACAACGTTATCAAGAATTGCAATCAGGCTCAAAATATTGTCAAAGTCTGAGTCCCTCAAATCCCTTCTTAGACCCAAGTTCCACCCAATCCCAGAAGTGGAAGAGGATGGGGTGGTAAAAGACGAGATTGGCTCATTTTTTAGATCAGAAAGAGCAAATAAAGAAGGAAATCGATCCTTTAGAGGGGCACTCCCCACCCAGGTTTGTTCCCAAGGTTGGACAATCTTTCAAAAAGGAATATAACCATCTTCATATTTCTCACCCATCTAATGTCACCCTTTTCACAAAAAAGTATAGTGTCATCAGTAAATTGTAGGTGAGTAATTAGAACTTCATCTCTTCCTACCTGCCAACCCCTTAGTAGCCTTCTAGAATCAACCTTTCTCTGAGTCTTCCAAAGACATCTATAATCAAAGTGAAGAGAAACAAGGAGAGCGGACCCCCTTGTCTAATCCCTCCGATAGCTGGGAAATGATCCACCACTGCTCCGTTGACCAATATTGAACAATGACAGGTCTTAACACAACCCGATATCCATTTGCACTATCTATTGCCAAAGCCAAAACCTTTCATTACCTCCAACAAGAAAGCCCCAATCAACTAAATCATATGCCTTTTCTAGATCCAACTTACAAACAAGCCCTTTCTTCCCAACCCTCTTCATTTCCTCTACACTTGCATTGGCAATTAGAATCTGATCAATAATTTGTCTATCCTTAACAAAGGCTCCTTGAGATTGTGAAATTATGGAAGGTGGCACTACCTTAATCCTTCGAGAAAGCACCTTAGTAATGATCTTGTACAGGCTATTCACCAAGCTGATTGGCCTGAAATCCTTGGGGTGCAAGGCCTCCTCATTCTTAGGAATTAGAGTAATGAAAGTAGAATTTGAGGCCTAAATTTATCATCCCCCCCCCCTCTCAAAAAATTCATCAAACACCTTTTTAATGTCATGTTTTAAAAACTCCCAACAATTCTGGCAAAATGTCATAGTGAAACCATTTGAACCTAGGGCTTTTGCTCTATCCATAGAAAAGACTACCTCCTCAATTTCATCAATATGAAGCCTTCTTTCCAACCACCCCTTTAACTCCTCCAACTTAAGCCAATCCAAATTCAACCTTTGAAGGCTTTCTAAACATAGATTTAAAATGGTCCAAAAAAGCCTGGGCAATCTCATTTTGCTGAAAAAATACTAACCCCATCAAATTCAAGGCACCAAGGCAAGGCTAGGCGACAAGGAGGGCGCCTTGTCACCTAGGTGATGCCTAAGTGATGGATTTTTTTTTAAGTAAAACCATATATCCTAGGGTAGTTCCCTAGGCTCCATAACCATCTTTCCTTAATAATTAACCATAATTTTCATGAGAGAAGTATAAATTTCATGTTTAAGTCTAGCAAATCAACATTTTATGAGAAGAAAAAGAACAAGGAAAAGAAAATTCAAAAATATAGGGGCTGAACCCCTACTTTTGTTATAGGAGAAGAAAAGAAAAGGTGGAAAAAGATGTGGAAGAAGAAAATGTGTTGATCAGACAAAATTTTAAGTTCTTCCTTTGCTTATTGGTTCAGGTTTTGAAATCTTTGAGGGTTCAATCAAGGATCAAAATTTCAACATGATACGCCTCGTATCGGGTGTATTGTATTGTATCTTTGGGGTCCTGATACACCTGTTTACATGTGTTTTCGGGGACCCATTTATTTAATTAACTTATATATATATAAGTTAATATATATATATATATATATTTAAAAATGAAATTGAAAACAAAAGAATCAAAAAAAATAAGGGGAGTATCATTATAAGAACCGATACACCTCTGTCAATACACAGGTGTATCGATTCTTTGAACCATGGGTTCAATACAACAGTTAGCAATGTTCGTGTTGATTAAACCCTAAAAAATAACAAAATAATAAAAAGAAATTAGTATATAAACACATAAAATGAATATTCTAGTTTAATAATGTTATTTTATAATTATAATGTCAAAAAAATAAAAATATAAAAGTATTTTATAACACAGTGCACAAAACTACTTGGCGATTGGGCAAGGCGAGCCTCCAAGGGTGCCTTGTCGCCTAGGCATCGCCTTGACAATTATGTCACCTATTTTGACGCAATTCCTTCTTCTCCTCCCATTTGCTATGACATGAAAATAGCTTGTTTTCAGCCCCTTGCTCCTTGATTTTTGCCTCCAACTAATTTCCTCTTTGAATAAAATACCCTCCAATTCCCTCCTCAACATCCATCTCTCATTCCTATCATTCTCCACAAGAGGTCCAGATGCTCCTTTAAGATCCATATCCTCAATTTTATCTATCATGTGCTGCTTTTGCTCTTCTTATCTTCCAAATTCTTGAATGTTCCACTCTTTGACTTTACCCTTTAAGTTCCTTCAACTTCCAATGAAACTTCATCCCTTCCCACTTCACCCTTGGATTGCTTTCCTCCCACCACATCTTGATCCTGTCAATAAGGCCATTAGAGCAGAGCCACACATTTCAAATATAGAAATTGGCTAATGGTCCAAGGTCACTCTTGGCAAAGATCTAGGAATAAGACTGCCCTAGAGATTCTTCCAATCAACTGTGAATAAGAATCTATCCAATTTGGAACAGATTGGTTCAGCCTATAGGTTAGACCAAGTGAAGTCACTATAAGCAAGAGGAAGTTCCTTAATCCCAAAAGCATCAATGAAAGAATTGAACCTCCTCATTAGCTCTCCTTCTCGGATTGTTGGTCTCTTCCAAGAATCTTATTACATTAAAATCCCACCAAGCACCAAGGACCATTCCACAATCCCTCGATATCCTCCAATTCTTCCCACAACTTATTTCTTTCCCACCCATTAGGTCCATACAAAGTTGTCAAAACCCATATAAACCCATCTGACACTTGCCTACAATAACGCTCGAGGCTCCCCATGATGGGGGCATTGCCTACTTAACTCCTTGAGTTTTCCAAACACTCCTAGCCCATCTCTTATCAAATTCCATCAACTTTGATTCCTGAATTAAAACGATATCTAGCATTTCCTTCTTAAGGACCTCTTTTATAGTGGATCTTTTCCTTGCCTTCCCTAAACCTCTAACATTCTGGCTTACAATTTCCACTCCTCTTTTATAATGGATCTTATCACTCCTACTTAAACCCTCTAGCTCTCCCTTTTCTCCCATTGAATTCCTTGTCCCCTTTAATATCTCTTTTCAATCTTTCCACTTCACTCAGCTTCCTTTTCTTTGTCTTGCCTCCCTCCTTAATCTTTCTTAGGTAAACCTTCATATCAATTGGCTCTTGCACTGTACACCCCATTTCTTCCACAAAATCGGCCACTACTCACCCAATCTAGATCCTTTCTTTTTCCTTTACATCTCCTCAAATTCTCCCCCAGATTTTATACTAAAGTTCTCATCCTTTCTTCCACTCTCACCCACCTCATAATACTCTCCACTTTCCATTTCTTTCCTCTTTAAGTCCTCAAAAAGTGTCTCAAGCATCTCATATTTTCCTACCCCTAGCCTCCTCTAATTCACCACACTCGCCAACTCCACCTTCCACCTCCCCATTTACAACTTGCAAGGCATAGGCTGAATTGAGACCTAGAACATCAGAAGCAACCACAAAACAATGGTTAGTATCAACTACGGAAATGACACCAATACCTGGCTCCTTGTGAGGGGAGGAAACAACCACACAAGAGAATTGGACTGACTTTCCAAGTTCCAAAATTTGAACCTCACCATCTGCCCTGGCTTGGGTTCCCTCTAGGAGGTTTCCAACTGGAGAATTAATACCCTGTTTAGTCTTTGGCAATCAAGAGAGTTCAAGCACCCTCTTGATTAGGTTTCAATTTTTCACCTCTTCATCCAATTTGTACTTCACCATGCTATCACCTCTACTCTCCATCGCTAGATCCAAAGCCAAGGTCTTCTTGGGACTATTATCTTCCCCAAAGAATAGGATACCGGTATTTAGAGAATCATCAACCTTCTCAACATGTTCTTCCTCCTTCCCTCCACTGTCTTCTGGTGATAGGATCTCAGTTTCTAAGTCATCATCCTAATCCTCCAACTGTGTGTACTCCTTCCAACCGTTGTCAACATCATCAGCATCCCTACACCTTGAATAATGAAGGTTGGAGTGATCCACTACCAACTAGTCGAAGCTTCCTTGTGAAGCTTCTATTCTTGTAATCCATTGCAGGTTGTTCTTCTCATGAGTACCTAGCTTCAGCCCACTACTAGCCACGATTTGGGACAATGATAAACCCAGAAAGTTTTATTTAGTCCCTTTGTTCTTGGACTCCATTCGAACCTCACATGAAACCGCCTCATTAGCCAACTCGTTGGAAGTTTTCTAACAAGTTGCTAATACTATCATGGCCCCTCCTACTTGACTCCGAGTTAACACCCATCTTGCCTAGTCCCTTCATCTCCTTCATTGGGTCTAACGTGGATCCAATCCTTGTAATTTCCGTATAAGAATAATGCCCCACCTCCATCCTTAAACCATCAGGTTTATTTGAAGTTGTTTCTCCCCTGTGCCCTTTGTTCTTCCCCCCATCACCCGATTGTTCGCCTCCCCCATTTCCTTCACCCAACATAGCCTTCTCACCAGCCACTATATCAATGGCATGCATACCAACACTTGCCAAGTAGGCATCATCTTCAACCTCTCGTTGTATCTTCCACAATGATGTTGCAGGTCCTATTGTAATCCACACCTAATACCAAGCATTATGAACAGCAACTTCAATCATCCTTGGAACAAGCTTAGGTCTCACCCCTACAATCAATAGCTTCATCACTTGAAGGTTTTGAAAATTTGTTACCAATAAAACCTCATCCAAAGATTTGGCAATCTTTTCAAGGCAAGACGATTTCCAACGATTAAATGGTAAGCCATGAAAGGTGATTTCAAAAGCTCCATCACCTAAATCTTTCTTGTTACATGAGGGGAAGCATTCTTCAATCAAAACGATATCTGAACCAATCTCCACCATATGGAAATCAATCTCCCTATCCCCAGTGTCTAGTAATGCTTTTCTTTCATCGAAAGGGAAAACGAAAGCTCTCATCGGTCACTACCATTTTGGATTTGATATTTTTTCAAGATGGTCTCCCAATTTGTAACTTCCTTTGTCGCCCTAATAACCCGAACCTCCCCCAAACGCCTGAACCACTATACAATAGTAATCTTTGTAGTTGAGATAAACTGCAGACTGTAACCCCTTGTTGCTTATCCTTACGTAGCACTTCTTCTACGACCTCCTTTTGTTAATCTTGACCCAGTTCTATTTTTGTCTCCAATTCATCTTTGCCTTTCTCATTCAAAACAGCAAGGGGCACCACTTAATTACCTTTTATTTCTTTATTAGATTCCAATTCTTTCTTCACAAGGAGACCCTGAAGACTATGTGAAACTCTTCCACCCCATACCTTGTTTTCCTCCGGGGATACAAACCACCTGTTTTTTGTTTTGCCCAAAGAATTCCACCACCACAAAGAACCATCCATTCTGACTGCACTTCAATTCCACTTGATAACTTCTTCTTGGCCTTTACAAAGTGTACCTCCATCCTTTTTTTCTTGATGGAAAAGAATACCTCATCCAAGAAGCCTTTCAACCAATGTGTGGCTTCTAGCGTCAAGAAGACAGTTGCTTTCCATTCCTCTTTGAGCTTTAGAGTGGGTTGTGCTTTACTCTTACCTTCTTCAAGCAAAAATTTCTTGGCTTATCTTCAGTTTGACTCTCCATCCCACAACTGATGAGGACCCTTTAGTTTCTTCTGCTCTCATCTTCCCGGTTCGTCTAGAAGATTGAGAAGCTTGGGATTCTCCTACTCAATCGGGAAGAGATATATCAGAATCTCCCTTTGCAGCTAGCATAAATATGCCACTCAAATAGCTGCAGAAATCAGCATCTAACATGTCTAAAAATCTAGCTAGAAATGGTTTCTGTAGAATAGAAACATTCTAGGATCCTTGGCACCTTTTAGTTATAAAGATTTGTCATTTTACTTTGATTACCTTGGATCACTTTGTACCTAAATTTCTCCCTTCTCTTTTTCTTTCTAGTAGTAATATATAACATTCTTCATATTGGTCCCATAAAATCATCAACATCATCCAACCCAACTATATGCAATCGGGTACATGAATCCTTTTTTCTTTTAATAAGTAAGGAAAAGTTTTATCAAGTAATCTTTTTTTAGAAAGGTAAGTAATCATAAGATGAGGCTTTCCATAGAGAGGCACGAGATGCAGCCTCAGTAACAACTCAGATTGCATTTAAGCCAAAAACAGATGCTCCCTATGTACAAGCATGCATATTGGGTGTTTCAATCACTCCCTACCTTTTTTAGTTTTTTTTTTTCAAAATTTTACGGGGGGTTGGTCTTAGCAAGACCTACAAAAATAAGAAAAATACAAAATACCCAATATTTAGCAAATCGGGGAACTACTGATACGATACACCCGTTACACCCCAATACGTTGTATTTTTTGAACCTTGATCATCAGGGTACACTTAGGATTGGAGACCAGGAAATAACTCAATGTGACTTTTTCAGTACCTTGTTTCAATAATTCATAACAAGGGAGAGATTGAGGAGGATGTCACCCATAGAATTAGGTCAGGATGGGCAAAATGGATGGGTGCATCTAGAGTTTTATGTGATTAGCCAAATACCACTTAGATTAAAAGGAAAATTCCATTAAACAGTTTAAAGCCAGCTATTTGTATGGAGCAAAGTGTTGGGCATCAAGAAGCAACATATCCAGAAAATGAGTGTGGCAGCAATGCATATGCAAAGATGAATGAGTGGAAAAACTAGAAATGATAAGAAATGAAGTCATTCATAGGAACTCAAGAGTGGCTCCAATAGGTGAATAATCGAGACGAAGTAGGCTAAGATGGTTTGATCATGTGCATACTGCATAGAAGACAATTGCCAGCACCAATAAGAAGAATTGATTTGTTACAAGTTGAAGGGACTAGAAGGGCTAGGGTAGAACAAAAAGGACATGGGTAGTAGTAAGAAATGATTTAAAGACCAATAATTTAACAATAGATATGGCATTAAACAGAACAGGCTAGCGAAACAGGATTCATGTAGCTGACCCCATATAGTTGGGATAAGGCTTGGACGATGATGATGATGATGATGATGATTATGATGTAGATACATTGATAGATTACAATTCATAAAGAAAAAGAGAATTTTCAAATTAGTATGCATCTATCTATGACAATATAATAAAAGAAATAATGTTTCTATTTATTTGGTTAAAGAACCTTGTTTTTTTTTCTTCCTATTTTGCACCTCATAATTTTGCTTTACCAATTTATTCTTCTCTTTTTTTTTTTTTGAGAAAGATAAGGTAAAATTTTATTGATGTGAAAACTAGATAAAAGAAAAGGTCAAATTTTATCAAGAACGATAAGGTAAAATTTATCAGTTTATTCTATGTTCAGCATTTAAAAAGAGTTGTTGCTGCTTTTTTTTCTATTCATTTAATATGATTTGCAATAGACATGCAAACAAGTCTGAAATTGTCTGTTTTAAGAACAACCATTCTATTCATTTTATCCCCTAACTGGTATGTCCTGTGTAAGTTGAATGGTGAAACTGCAATTCATCTTCTAATCTCATGCCCTTTTGTTAGCTTTATTTGGAATTGGTTTGCTTCCCTCTTTGGTTGCAGGCAGTCTTCTCCTAACAGATTGGATGGCTTACTTAGCCCTACCGGCATTAGCTGCACTAAAAGGAGGGGTAGGATCCTGTGGAGGTGTACTAGAGCAGCATATTGTGGACTGTTTGGGAGGAAAGAAATGCAAGAATATTTGAAGAAAGAGAAAAAAGCAGGGAAGAATTGATAGAAACAATAACTTTGAGAGGGGCACACTGGACAAAAAGCATTAAGTTGTTCTCAGATTTCAACGTTGAAGATTTCTTCAGGGCTTGGGCCATTATTGCCACCTCTTCATCTACAAGACAGAAATCTGTTGAGACTTGGTCTCCACCAATAGACGGTTGGAAGAAGCTGAATTTTGATGGAAATTGTGTAGGCAATCCAGGCCCCTCAGGCACGAGGGTCATTAGAGATGTAGATGGAAACGTCATCGTTCTATACTCCGGTCCAGTGGGACAGGGGGTGTGGCAAGGTCAGAATCAGTGCTCCAGGCGAGGCGCTCCCAAAATGCCCAAAGGCATATGCCAGAGGCGCTGACACCTCTGAGGTGTACGCCTCTTGCACTTTTTTCATGAGTCGTGCTAGAGGCGTACGCCTCATGCGCCTCATGCACATTTGATATAAAAAGACGGGAAAAAAAAAAGAAAAAGAACAAAAAAGGTAAGGAAAGGAAAGGAAAAGAAAGGGAAGGGAAAGAAAAAGAAAGAGAAGAAAAAAAGAGAAGGAAAGAAAAGGAAAGGAAAGGGAAGGGAAGAAAAGATAAGGGGAAAGAAAGTGGTTTGCCCCCTGCCCCTTCGGCTGGGGGGCTTCGCCCCCCACCCCCTTTTCGATGTAGCCCAATTTTTTTTTTTTATTTGAGTTAGGAGGGTCTTGCTCCGCTTCGGCGATGTTATGCATCTTTATTCTTCTTAATATAAAAAATTTTTATTAAAAATAAAGAAAAATGAGATCCCCCCCTTCCTCTTCATCCTCCTCCCAACCCCCCCCCCCTCTTAAGGAAGCTTATGCCTCCTTGTGTTCGGGAGGCTTACGCCTCTTGCGTTCTAAACTACACCTCACACCTCTAGGTAGTGGAACGTCTCGCGTCACGCCTCCACGTTTTAAAACATTGGTCAGAATTTCTGGCTGCAGTTTTTGGGATTGAAAAAGCAAAAGAATTGGGTATTAACAGATTGATTATTGAGGGAGACTCGAGAACTGTGATAAATTGGCTGCCAAAGGGTGAAGGGGTGACATGGCAGTTGAGAAATGATCTCGGAAAATTTAAATGGCTCTCAAAGGACATGTCAATACGAGTGAGATGGGTGAGGAGAACTGCCAACAGCTTGGCAGATAGCTTAGCTAAGCAAAGGGTACAAAGAACACATCTGTTTTGGGCTCAATTGTAATTTGGTTTTGGATCAGCTTTCTAAAGCCGGGTTTCACAACTTCTTGTTGTAACCATTTTTTCTTCTAATCAATGAAAATCTTTTCTGTGCAGCTGATCAAAAAAAAAAAAAAAAAACTTATCTGAAAACATTTCTGTTTGCTTAAGCAGTTTTCAGAATTTCAAAGCTCCTAATTGACCCAAAGATCTGAAACTGGCCTTTAACCTTGATGTGGAAGACTTGGGATTATTATTGTTAGTTGACCATCTTTAGGTCTTGATATTATCAATTGTGCCCCCAATTACTTTCTCGATGATCTTGAACAGAAATGCAGATTGGATTTTTTCATTCACTATAGAATTCTGTGATTCTGTCCCCATTTATTGAGATTCTTGTAATGATAAAAAATTGCAAAACATAAAGAAATAATTAATAATAAAAACACAAATACAACCAGAGAAATTAGCAAACACATAGACACAAGAAATGGGTTTAAAAAAAAACAGAAACTAAAAAGAAATTTTGGTTATATACAAATTCTAAAAAGATGTAGTAAACAGATAAACAATGACATGTGGTTAGTAACCCCCTATGATGCAAAAGCAATGCATCATCAATTCCATATGGAGTTAGGGATACAGTAAGGGATGTTTCTGTTGTACATTTTTATACTGATTATATTGCTTGTATAGTTTGATGTATATATTTATTATCAATATAATTTGATCAGTTATTGATCAAAAAATTGAAACACAGAAACATATTGAACCAGTCATAGAACATAAGTTGGTAAAACAATGATACTAATTACAAAAAAAAAAAACATTAGACCCTAAACATGCATTCTTTAAGTAGTCATGTGGTGTCGTTTAGTCACGATTAACCAATGTAACCTTCCCTATAAAACTTTAAAAGAAAGATAAAAGATTTGAAAAGAAAACCATTTCTTAGAGCCTATTGCTTCTTAGGTTGACAAGCTTGAGAACATGGATTCAAGTTTGAAAGCAGCCACTTCATGCAAGAAGATGCCAACAGTTAGGTCCATATCTGGTCCACCCTTCCCAAGAACCCAGAAAGTTGAAGCCAACATTGGCCAATGGTCCTTTTTCCAAAAGATAAGTAGGCATTAATCATCGAGTCTTTCACCTTTATAGCCTCATGCCTCAAGGCCTCATCTGAGAGGGTCCTGAGCCTCAGACCAGGGTATTGATGCTTAAGCCTTGGGGCAAATTTTGTGTACTAGCAATCAAGGCATATGCCTCAAGGTCCATGAGTACAATATATCACGTTTAAGAATACAAATTCATGAAAAAATTAAAGGATGAGATGTTGCAAATAGTTCTATTTAAAATAACACCAATTCAACATGTAGAACTAGCCAAATGACTGCTAGGATATCTTTCAACCATCTTTTTTCTAATCAAAAGAAGCAAATACGGTATGATCTCATATCTCTATATTAATTAGCATAAACAGACCAACGATTGACAGAAAACAGTTACTCTTAGATGATAAAACCATCTTCCTGCAATATCATATGTTCAATGGATGCATGTAGTAAACAGAAAGTTTTTTTAAACAAGGGCATGTTTAAAAAAAAAAACATTATTCATGTACACTCAATCTTTTAAAAAGCAATTTGGGAGGGTAGCAAAGCAAGATATTGTAAGTAGGAAACACAAGAACCCCAATGAACAACAGAAGGAAAAACTATTTATGTGCATCATCAGAAGAGCCATAATTAAACTTTCAAAGGCCCAGGAAAATGGTTAAATGGTTAACAACGAAATCCTGCACATGAAAACCCCACAGTGATACCTCACAGAACCACCACACACTAAAGGGAGCCAAAGCATGTGTTGGAGGTCCCAATCTTCTGTGTACATAATTTACAACTCCACTTCCAACTTTGAGAAAGGGGAAAATAGCACCTTGCAATGTTCTAAATACGCCAATTGGGAGGTTCTAAACAATTCCACCATGTCGGAATCCACTATCCCCACAATCTGCACCAGGGTCCAAACCACAAGGAGAATCGTACCACTTAGAGTTATCTGGGTAGAAACTGTCCACCTGTATACCAACAAGACCTGCATCCGTCACTATTGTCCCATCATGCCTGATGGGCTTGATTAACTTAGAATCCTCACAGTCAAGAATGCTCTTCTCATCAAACTCGCCACATGCATCCTTCAACCATTTATCAGATTTACAACCGTCACTCATCAGATCCTTTCTACTACTGCAATCTGTCCGCATTCGATCCCAGGGCACAACATCTTCGAGCGTGTGTTCAAAACTGTCCTCATCTTCCTCAATCAGCTCAGTGTCCTTACCATTACCATATATCCTATCATGATGGTGGTCACCCCAATGTGCTAGATCACTTTCTCCAACCAATACATCATCTGAATGCTGTTTATCATGAAGCAGTTCAACTGTCCTAGAAGCATCTTCTCTTATACTCCTAAGCCTATTCAAAATATCAAATAGCTCTCGAGACAATGAACCCAACAGTTCCCGAGGCATTTTTCCAATTTTCCCTTCCAGCAACCCAACTTCAACCTTAAGTTCCTGAACCTGGTGCAACACTGAAAGCTGTGAATCCCCCTCGTCCTTACCCATCAGACCAAACGTGTCTGTATCAGTATCCTCGCTCATCCCATAAACTGTATCCTGATCCATCAAGAACCCACCTTTATGCCCAACAACCCTATGTATGATCCTTGCATTCCCATCCAATGGCCCTGGCTCGTGACCAGTATGCACTGCATACAGCTTAAACACAGCCATCCCTTCTTCCTGATACACAAATGTCTTGTCCTTTTCATTATAATTTGCAATTGGAACAATTGCCCTGATCCGGAACCCACACCCACATCGCTTCGATGCATAAGGCTCCCGCTTCAAAATCCTCGATTTCTTAGCAGCGGGCTCCCCAGCTCGATGACAAGCATAATCCTTGACCTCTGCCATGAAGGGCTTGTACCTAATATACTTCTGACGAATACAAAGCACAACCTTGTGCTTGGCAGCCAACTGCTGGAGGCGATGAGGAACCTCCTTGGCCGGAACATCGAACGACTCAGTGTACTCAAATCTCCTTCTTTTAGTCCTCGGAGCAGACCCTGACGCGTCTGAGCAAACCGAGCAGGAAGCGACACAAACCCTAATAAATGATTCAGGGATCCCGTAAAATTTGGCACCAACGGTCCATACCTGCTTGATTCGCTCAATGGTCTCCTTAAGCCCCAGGTGCTTGAGATCAGCGTCTCCATGGAAGCTCATGACGATGTCTTGCCACTGATTAATGTGCGAAACATACTGCTGAGAGTTGTTCTTGAAGTACAATACTTCGTTTCCGTGAGCATCGACATGGGCGTTGAGCTTATCTTGGATGCGTTTCCACGCCGTCAGGTAGGCGGTATCCTCGTTGCGATCCTTCCAGACAGAACGCCAACTCTTAAGAACCGGGCGAGGGGTGGCTCGGCGGATTTCGTCCGGCGTAGCGAGGCGTCGCTCTAAAATGCAACGGACCATTAGCGCATGAGACTCGCGATTGAAGGTGTAGAATTGGGTGGAGATGTGGGGTTCGGGGTTAATGTACACCGGGGGATGTTGATGCATGTTAGAAGGAACAACCCCAGTAGAGGCGGCGGCAGCAGTGACAGTGGTGTTGTGGTTAGGGTCGTCGGCATCAGAGGAGCTAGGGCTTGAGTCGACTGCCTTGTCCTCGTCTTCGTCTTCATCTTCTTCATCTCGGAAGACCATAATTTCAGGAATTGAAGGTAGAGAAAAGGGTTGTTCTTGGTGCGTCTGCTGCAGTTGTGGTTGCAATTCTTCCCCATGCTCTATGATTTGGTGGTGGAGATGGTGGTGGTGGCCGTGGAGAAGGTCCTCGGTTTCGTCAGGATTCATGAGCGGCGAGATGATTGTAAACGACTTCAGAATCTACGCTTCATCTCTCTGACTCGCGCTCTCTCTATCTCTCTCTCTGACATGGGATGTTGTTTGATCGAGGGTTTGTTTCTCTGTTTATTTTTTCTTGTTTGTTTTCGCTTTTTTCTTCCTCGCTTTATATAGAAAAAATAAAATAGTGAGGATGACTTTAAACGGTAGGTTGGCCCTGGTTCCTTCCGGGAAGTGTCTACCCGTATCGCGACTCTTGTCTCGCTCGCTCCCCTCTTTTTCTATTAGGTGGAGGCACGTGGAGAGCACGTGATACTAAAAAACCAAATTTTTTTTTTGGGTTGAAACATTTAAACTATATTGTGGTTCACCCCTTTGGTTTCTAAAAGGATTTAATTAAACTACCCTTATAGTTCCTCAAAAACATCACGTGGGTAAATACTGACAATATTTATTATGTAAAAACACGGTGACAAATGAGAATACAGATCATTTAAGCTGTTCTGCCCATTTGCCCTTTCAAATTGAGTGCCCATTTGAAATGACTGAAGTGCAACAACAGCTCTGGCTTTTCAAGGTGGGCTTTAGACAAATCTATATTATATTATTGTCCATGTCATTCACTCTACTTCATTCATTCTCCCTTCTTTGATTTCTTTTTTCATACTTTCACATTCTTCCCTTCCCCTATTCTCTTTCCTCTCTTCTTCTTTCCTTTTCCTTTTCCTTTTCCTTTTCCTTACTCAACCCTCCTCTCATTTAACCAAATATGCAAGGATCACAACCATCTCTAATTAGCCACATCATCCTTTATTACAAGGGTTCAAAATCTCAATATAAAAGATAATTTGCTAAATACTACCTAGTACAACTAAAGGAAACTTCCAAAATGGCTTTCTTCACTTTCCCTTTTCTCTACTACCAAAACAATTACATTCTTCCCCACGGAGACATCATTATTCCCCTATTTTGGGATTGGTTTATGATGGAGTCGAAGATTGAGCCCAAGTTAAGCTCCCATGTGGATTCCTCATTAAGCGACACTTGGCTAAGTTGAAGACCGGTGCATATTCAGAGCTCATACAAGCCGAAGAATAGTGATGCAACATGTCCCCGTGTGCTTCAAAGGCTAATGTTAGTGCACGCCACAACCCCAAACGAAGTGGAGACACATGACAAACACCAAATGAGGCTTTCCATAACTAGGGGTAACCGAACCGTGGGATATTTTTTCAAACCGAACCGAATTGGTTTGGTTTTTTAAATATACAAACTAAAATCGAACCGATGCAATCGGTTAACCGTGGTTCGGTTTTTTTGATTTTTTATGCCCTCAAAATAAAAAAAATAAAAAACTAAAACCGTCAGTGGTTGCTGTCGATGCCGGACCGATTGATGCCGGTGTTGCCGCTTGTCAGAGACGCAGAGAGCCTGAAATGAGAGCTTGAGAGCTTGCCGGAGACACAGAGAGCAGAGGTGAGAGAGAGAAAAGAGATATACAGAGATCAGTCCTTGCTTGCCGGCGAGGTGGCGACCGTCGATGTTGCCATGCTGGTGGTTGGTGCGGGCCGCGCGGCCGTCTGGAGTAGAGAATAGGAAGAGTCGAAGAAGAAGAAGAGTGAGAAGAGTCGAAAGACTAAGAAGAGTTGAAGAAGAAGAAAATTAGAAGAGAAGAAAAAATAGAGAGAGAGAGAGAGAGAAGAAAATTAGAAGAGTTGAGTAAGAAGAAAATTAGAACAAACAGAAATTTTTGGTTTGTTAAAAAAAATCAAACTGAAATCGAACCAACCAACCAGTTTGATTTCGGCCGGTTCGATTTTCCCGTTTTTTTTGCTCACCCCTATCCATAACCACCGAGGTTGGCACCAAATCTCAATCACTCACTACCTTGGAAACTAACATATGTCCCATTTGCGATGAGCACAACTGCACTCCCCAACAAGTATATAAAGTCACACCGCCCAAAGTAAGACTTCTTCAAACTCCCTAGCTCCTCAAACTTCCTTTGCTCTATTGCTCACCTAAGCTCAGCTCATATGGCTACTACCATCTCAACTACACCAACTTGGCCTAACCAATTTCGACCTTGGAGTGCTCTTCCTTAAAAAACCACCTCAAGACCTCTGACTTCTATATGCGTAGGTCATAGGAGCAATCTAGCTTACCAACAACTTTATCTACTACTTATCCACCTTAGGCCGCTCAAACATTGTAGTTCCTATTTGTTTCCACCCCTATTTTGGATCGGATTCTCTTATATCGAAGGAACTATGTTAAAAACATAGGTTTTGATTTACATTTTAAATCAATTGTTTTTTTAGTCAATCAAATAATAAAATCATAAACTTTTTTATTTTTAATCAAGCAAACAATAAAATCATAAACATTTTTTATTTTTAATTGAGCATTTTAAAATGACCAGGATATGTTTCAAAAGTGCGCAGAAAACCAGGCAATGCACAAGACGTGGAGAAGAGTAAGCAAATGAAAATCTAAAACCCCATTCAGTTTTCATACACAGACTATTGTGTATGGGTTCGGATGTAGTAAACACATTAGGTAAGCACAATGAGTGAACACGTAATAGCTATGTGACACATGTCTCAGTTAATGTGCCTTTCATCCAAACATTTTTACTCCGTTAAACATAAATTATCCATTACTTTATTATTTTTGTCAAAATAATTAAAAATAAAAACAATAAAAAAGGAAAACCTAAACATGTTGGGAATTGGGACTCATTTACTTTTTTCCTTTTTCATTGTTTTTTATTTTTAAGTATTTTGACAAAGATAATAAAATAATGGGTAATTTATATCTAACAGAGCAAAAACATTTGGATGAAAGGCACTATTACGTGCTCACTCATTGTGCTTACCTAACATGTCTACTACATCCGGACCCATTGTGTATAGTCTGATGCAGCATATTAAAACACACACACTTTACACGTTAGATCCATGTGAGATCCACGTAAGATCGATGCCAACCAAGCATTGGAGGCAATGATTAGGCGATACAAGAAACATCACTTTAATTTATAGTTTCCTCTATCACTAGTTCCCTTTGGTAGGTGTTTGGCATCATATTTGTTTATTCAAAAAAACAACTCCACATCAATGCCATTTTTGAAATCCATTTTTTTTGAAAATGCATGATGTTTGGTTAGTCTTTTTTTTTTTCGAAAAATGTTTTCTCAAACTATGCCTTGAAAATCAGGAAAGGTATGATATGAGAACATGCCCTTTTAGTGTTTTCTCATTTTTCTACTATTGCTAGCAATAATATGCTGACATGACATTAAAAAACCACCTATGTGGTAGCAACAATAATGGTACCAAATATAAAATCTTAAAAATCCTTTTCTTGAGAAAATGACATGCATGCCTATGCAACACCATTTTCTAAGAAAACACCTCTTAGAAAATGGCATTGGTTTCAAACATTGCCTTGATTTTCAAGGTGTTGCCATTTTTTACATTTTTTTGTAAGATCTCTTAGCCAAACAAAAAATTCATCTAAAAAAACGCCTATGCCTATGTGGCATCAAGTTGGCACCTTTTTTTTCTTTTTTGAAAAAACAGAAATGCTACCAAACAACCTCTTACTTGTCTAATTGAGTAGAGCAAGTTTTTTATTGGGTTTATGTGTTGAATTTTTGTTAATCACCATTAATTAAAAGTAAAATAATATACATTAAGGATAAATTAATCAATAATCATTAAAATATTTATTTTTATTTTTATTTTCTATTAGTTAGAAATGGTAATTAACAAGAATTAATATGAATATTAGTTAACAAAAATTTAATTTCAATATTTTTTTGAATTTTTGAAGAGAGGGATTTCCCCATGTGGATCCTTATTTCTTGTTTTTTCTAGCATGTCAAATTCACTTTACTTTTTATTTCAACTTCATTCCATTTTCTAAATAAAATAGTGACAAATTACAATCCTATCAAATAGACTTAGATACATTCAAACATATTCAATCATAATTTTAAAGATATTAATACAATTTAATTAACTAATTCATATGAAAAAGCAGAAGCTCAACATAAATCCCAAACAACAAATACAAACAATGGGAAATGAACACCAACTAGTTTATGAGGTGGGGAGCACTCTCTCTGATTTCCCCCATGGGGAATTCATCCTATCCCCCTACTACATTTGGGGTGGATCCTTGAGGGGATCAAAGAAACACGGAAAATCGTCTTTCCTAATTTAACTAATTAACCCCCTCCCCATAAACATACCATCAATTCAAGATGTTTTATCGACAATTATGTTCTACTCTCAAAATGACAACAATGCATAAATAGCAAGCTAGTAGCCAATAAATGCATATTAATTCCCAATTACCACCGTGTTTGTGAATTCTTAGAGGTGCAAATGGACCGAATCATAATCCGATATGAAGTCCAATCCTATTTTGTTGGATTCAGATATCTCCATTTTGGATTTTCGGATTGGATATAATAGAATTCAATTAAAAATCATATCAAATTCGGATCACCCCCTATGTATGTATGTAGGTAGGTAGGTAGGTATATTAATATATATATATATATATATTGCATTTTTTGTATAAAAAATATGTATATGTATGATGAAAATAGTTGAAAAATGCTTGTTTCTTGTTTTTCTTTACTTAAAATGTTATATTTTATTCTCCTTTTAATAATTTATTATTTTTAAAAATTAAATTGGATTGGATCAAATTCGGATATCCAACATCCTTATCAGATTCGAATTCGAATCAATGTTTGTGAGATCCGACCGAATCAGATCTACAATTTATAGTACCAAGCCGGGTTTGGATATACCCTGATTTGAACCTGATCTGATCCATTTGCATCCATATGAATTCACTTAGCATTGACTTGAAGAAGATGTTTGTTGATAGTTGTGATTCAATGGGAGATGCACACCTCCCCCCTCTAGAGGTGTAATTTAGGCTTATTTTGGAAAGAGTACAAAATTACAAATACAAATATGTACATTACAAATACTTACAAAATAATATAAAAGGCATGGTTTTGCACTCTATATATTTGCATTTGACTCCTCCCAAACTAAGCCCTAGTTCCGGAATTATTTATTTACAACTCAGGTCATTGACATTTACGTTGCGTTTGGAAATGATGCAAAGAAGTGTAAATGCAAATATGTAGAGTGTAAAACGGTTCATATAAATTATAAAGTTGAGCTAGTTTTGCACTGACAAATTTACGTTCTTACCAAACAAACTTTTACCTTCTTAGTTGTAATGGATGCAAATATGAATTTCAATAAAGTATATGCTTTTTTTTTTATCAAAAGCACACTTGAATGCAAATTTACTTCTTTTTTTGATGTACTTTTATATCTTTATATCAATGTAAATATGCATTGGTCTGTCATTTGTCAATGCATAAATGTAATATTGCCAAACACAGGCAAAAGTGAACCAGAGTGCAAATTTACCCTGAACCAGGATTTACATTCCATTTGTGTCATTTCCAAATGCAGCCTTAAAGATTATTAATCACACTAAAATTTGTTATTGACTTCAATGTGGTTGGAATTTATCGTTGCAAAGTTTGAGAAGTGGAGTACCCAACATCCGGTGGTCTCCTACAAGAATAAGTGCCTGTTTGGGAGGGATTTCACACAGTTGCTTATGATGTTATATGAGTTGAGAAACCTAGAATGCCATGAAGTCATGTTGATAAAAATTCTGAAGCTATTTCAAGTAGCTTCTCCACAGTGGCTCACTCAACGTAGCTCAATCAATGTAGAAGCCCTTCTAAACATGCTTTAAGAAGTTCATGCCTCTTGAGCCATCTTAAAATGCCTACCACCCACTAGCATCTTTGAAACAAAGGCTCAGTTTGGAAGGAGTACAAATGAAAATTTGTAAGGTGCAAAACCATGTATTTTGTATGTATTTGCACTGTACATATTTGTATTTGTACTCTTTTCAAACTGAGCCAGAATAGGAAAAGAAAGAGGAAAAATTCATCCACCCCAAAATTTCCATCAACAAGAAAAGCTTTTATGGGAACCTAAGGTATACAGAGAAGCATACAATCAAATAAAATAGACCATTAATCATATAAAAACAATTCGAGAGAGCACAAAATGAATCTAATGTTGTTTTAGAAAAAAAACAAATCCTGCAAAAGGACGATGCCTACCCCACGGATTGATAAGAAAAAAAAAATCCTAACAACAACAAAAAAAAATCACTAATTTCTAAATAGAACGTTATATGCATAGTCAACCCACTAATTGCACCATTAAGAAGAAATGGAATGAGAATCATGGCCTTATCATATATTGAGCACAGGTCTTATTCCCAACGAAATTTCCTAGTTCCAAACTAAAGTTTCAGAATTTATACCTAACTTTCACTAAATGTGAGCTAAAACTTCGTAATTTTAGAGAATAAACAAAGATGGGTGAAGTAAAGAGGGAAATGTTTGTGCCACAATCAATACGAAGATGATGAATTCCAACATTTTAGAGTTGTTACTGGTTAAAGTACAGTTACAGTTGGATGAGACCCACTATAAACCATCAAATTAGGGTGTTGTTTGGATAGACATTTACTTTTATACTTTTAAAAATATCAAAGTATAAAGTAAATCAAATATTTTTTACTTTGGTATTTTTGCTTTGAAAACCATTTGAATAAAAAATTTTGAAAAGTATGTTTTCCAAAACAGAAGCACAATATTTTGTTTGGCAAAAGCACATCTGTTTGTACTTCCGGTGACTGTTTCCCGTGGTTTTGGGGCCTAAGACCGGTAACAACAATCCGACTCTAGTAGCGGCAAATGGAGGTAGGGTCGAGAGTTTTATCGAAGGGTAGTGTAACCACCCATTCGCATGAAAACGAAAGTACAATTTCACTAAAAACGCGAAGTTTGAAGTTTTTCATGCTTTTAAAAACATGAAATCAAAAAGTATAAAGTACATAATACAAACTCTATATTGTGTTTTTCGTGCATTTATACTTTCAAAAGTATGAAAATACTTTATAAAGGTCTATCCAAACAGGGCCTAAATTGCAAGATTTCTAGTACTTTGTAATATTTGTTTAGAGTACAAGCAGAAAAAAGGTTATACTAGATTTGCCCTCTAGCACAAAAGGGTAAAATTAGGTTTTCAAAATATAAAAATGGAATGTGACATACCACTAAGCATTAACAAAGTATTAATTAGTTCCATAATTTATTGGACAAGGGTGTTTTAACTCATTTCAAACGAGAGGTTTAAATTTTTGCCAAAACCACGAGGGGGTGGTTTTAAGCATTTAACCCTTTAAATTTTAATTTTGAACTGTTTTTTTAGTGAGTTTACTTTTGCTACACATGATTTTAGCATAGGGCTAAAACCGGGCATGGAGGCCTTTTCAATATATTACTATGACCCCAAGGATCGTAGCAAAAGTGATTTAATTTTGACTAAGGCCACGTTTGTTTAGGGTGGAAAATTGAACCGGGGTAAACTTTACACCTCGGTTCGATTTTACACATGTTTGGAAAGAGTAATTTTACACCATAAATCGGTATAAAACTGATTTTTGAATTTTTTTTTACATTGATAATTGATGTAAAATATACATCGAAATTATCGGTGTAAAGCTAACGTCTCTCTCTCTCTCTCTCTCTCTCTCTCTCTCTTCTCCTTCTCTCTTCTTCTTCTTCTTCCCCCCTTTTTTCTTTCTCTGTTTCGTCGCCGCCGTTGCAACCAGTTGCAGCGGCAAATCTGAACCCAAGGCAGCACCGACACCGGCACCGACAATCTCTCTCTCTCTCTCTCTCTCTCCTTCTCTCTTCTTCTTCTTCTTTCCCCCTTTTTTTCTTTCTTTGTTCCATCACTGGTTGCAATGACAGATATGAACCCAGGACGGCAACGACACCGGCGATTTTTCTCTCTTGCTCCCTCTCTCTCTCTCTCTCTCTTCTTCTTCTTCTTCTTCTTCCCCCTTTTTTTTTCTTTCTCTATTCCGTCACCGCCGCTGCAACCAATTGCAGCGGCATATCTAAACCTAGGGCGGCAGCGGCATCAACGATTTCTCTCTCTCCCTCTCTTTCTCTTTCTCTCCTCTTCTTCTTCTTCCCCCCTTTTTTTCTTTCTCTCTTCCGTCACTATCGCTGAAAGTTGCAATGGCATATTTGAACCTAGGGCGGCAGTGAAATTGACGATTTCTCTCTCTCTTCTCCTTCTCTCTTCTTCTTCTTCTTCTTCTTCTTCCCCCTTTTTTTCTTTCTCTATTCCGTCACCGCCGCTGCAACGGTAGATTTGAACTCACCTTCAACCTTTCTCTCGCCACATGTCTCTCTTTTCCTCCTCCTTTTTCTTCTTCTTCTTCCTCTGCTTCCCTCCTCCTCTATGTAAATTTTCACAGAATTTACACCTTGACAACTAGACATGGTTAGTGTAAATTTTCAAAATCTACTGGTCCCAATTTCCATTGACAACTAAACCAGTTCACATTTCCCATCAGTGTAAAACTGAATTTACACCTAAAACAAATGCAACCTAAGGTGAAATTGGGATTCAATCCCACGATCCCATTACAACAACCAACTTGGTGACAAATTCAAGTTTTGACCATTTATAATAGGGAAAATCTATGATGCCAAAAAGACATGATATCGAAAAGGTTTTGATCAATCATAACCCTTGTGAATTTTAGTGAAAATCCACATGACTGGTTCTTATTTTTATGATACTAGTTGACTATGTATGCATTGCAACATTATTCCTAGCGTTGGTCTGGAATATCTTTTAACATGCATATGACTATATATGCATGTTATTGTTCACTATTTCTGTTACCAGTTTGGAATGACTCCTGAATCCTCCACTTCCAGACCGGCCCAAAAGAAAAGAAAAATAAATTTTTATAAAATGGAAAAGAAAAATATAAGAAATCTAAAAGGTTTTCTAAAACAAGAAAACCTTCAGCCGCAACTTGTTTCAAATGCGGACAGAAAGGTCATTATGCCAATAAGTGTTTTAAAAATAAAAACACCTCTAAGAAAATCAATGAACTAGAAGAAGAAGAAGAAGAAGAGGTCTCTCTAAGGAAATCCTCCACTTCCTCAGAAGAATGTTGTGCCAATAACGTATGTACGTGTAAAAATGAAACAAGTACCAAAGAGGAAGAGTCAGGAGAAATCAATGTGTTAACCTTAGATGAAGAATATCTTCTTGAAATACTCAATGAAATTCCTAATGAGGAATCTAAGAAAAAAATACCTGCTTACAGCTTTACAAAACAGAGAAGAAAAGGAAAATAAAGAAAATACCAAAAAGCTATTGGATGAGAGAAATATAATTTCCTATAGAGAACTTATTAAAAGATCTCAGGCAGAGAGCTCCAGGCCTCTCATAGTATAGGATCTGCGGGAAGAGGTCAACCAAATGAAAAAAGAACTAAAAACCCTAAAACTAAGGGTTGACCAATTAGAAGCTGAGAAATTTTGGGAAAACCAATTAGAGAAATCATCAGAACAGGAATCCGCTGAGTTTGTCGGAGATGATGAAGAGTTCATATACTGTATAAAGGAAGTAAAGTACCAAAAATGGTACTCTAAAATTACCATTAGAATCAAAGATTACAACTCTCGGTGGTAGCCCTAATAGACTCGGGGGTAGACATTAACTGCATTAGAGAAGGAATTGTACCTTCTAGATACTTTGAGAAAACCTCTCAACAAGTTAATGCAACAGATGGAAGAAAACTTGAGATAAAATATAAAATCCCTGTAGCCCATATTTGTAATCAAGGAACTTGTCTAAAATCCACCTTCCTCATGGTAAAAGATTTTAAGACAAGAGGCTATTTTGGGTACTCCATTTCTACTATCCATCCTCCCTTGCCAGATTGATTCCTCAAGAATCACGGAAACCATAGGAGAAATTCCTATCACCTATAGGTTCTGTAAAAAAACCTAGAGCTTCTACCATTAACACTCTAAAAGAGAGAGTAAAAGGCAAAGTTAAGCTTATAGCGGAGTTACAAACAGAAATAAGAGAAAAGCAGCTAGAAGAACCTAAAATGCAACTAGAAATTGAAAACTTCCAAACAAAGCTAACAAAGGAAAGTTGTGCTGAAACTCCTAGTGCATTCTGGCATAGAAAGAAGCATACAGTAGAATTACCATATGAAGAAGACTTCAAAGAAACAAAAATCCCCATAAAAGCCAGATCAATTCAAATGAATAATAGATTATTAGAAATCTGTAAAAAAGAAATCCAAGAACTATTGGAAAAGGGTCTAATAAGACCTAACAAATCTCCCCGGATCTGCCCTGCTTTTTATGTAGAAAATGCAGCAGAAATAGGGAGGGGAGTACCTAGATTAGTAATAATTTATAAGCCCCTCAATAAGGCTTTAAGATGGATTGGATACCCTATTCCTAATAAACAGGATCTAATAAACCGACTATATGATGCAGAAATATTTTCCAAATTTGACCTAAAATCAGGTTATTGACAGATTATAATAGAAGAAAATGATAGATATAAGACAGCATTCACAGTTTCTTTCGGACACTATGAATGGAATGTGATGCCTTTTGGGCTAAAAAACGTCCCATCTGAGTTTCAAAGGATTATGAATGAGATCTTCACTCCATACACTCAATTCATAATAGTGTATATATACGATGTGTTAATCTATTCTCCATCTATAAGATCCCATTGGAAACACCTGAATATATTCCTAAGGGTAATCAAAATTTTAGGATATCAAATAACCAAAGGAAAAATAACGCCAATACAAAGAGCAATAGATTTTGCTAGTAAATTCCTTGATGAAATTAAAGACAAAACCCAACTCTAGAGATTTCTAGGCAGTCTAAATTATGTAGCAGACTATTACAAAGGATTTGCTCAAGACCGCCAGCTGCTCCAAAAGAGACTAAAAAAGAATCCTCCAGAATAGAACGAATAGTTCACTCAAACAGTGAGAAAAATCAAGCAACGAGTAAAGACTCTTCCCTGTCTCGATATACCACACCCAAAAATACCAAAGATAGCGGAAACTAATGCCAGCAAAATGGGATATAGAGGAGTCCTAAAACATAGAAGGGACGGGAAAGATGAAATTGTCCGGTTTACCTCGGGAACTTGGAATGATACCCAGAAAAAATATTCTACTGTAAAAAAGGAAATGCTTAGCATAGTTCTTTGCATCAATAAATTCCAAAGTGATTTGATAAACCAGCATTTCACCATTCAAATTGATTGTAAATCTGCCAAAGAAATTTTGGAAAAAGATGTCAAAAACCTGATTTCAAAGCAAATTTTTGCTAAATGGCAAACTATTTTATTGGTTTATGATTTTGATATTAAATATATTAAAGGATCAAAAAATGCTCTATCAGATTTTCTAACAAGGGAATTCTTGCAAGGTTATCTAATTGAAGATGACCGACAGAAGACTTCGTCTTCCTATAAGTCCTAATTCCAGGCGCACTAAAAGAAATAATGAGTTCAATCCAAGATCTAATTATGAGATCAGATCAAGTTCTAGGGCTAATCAGTCTCCATCAATATCTCCCCTAATCAAGGATCCATCTACAGCTATGGAAGAGGCTAATTATGGCCAATATATTCATAACTCTTCAGATTTCGTGGTAACCATCTCCCGAGAAGAAGCTGCCTTCGTCTCCTCTCATGTCAACCTAGAAGGAGCACTTCAGCATGTAGCCCTCTCCATCTTAGACGGGCATCATTTCACAGTTTGTGATCAAAATAAAGACCAGAAATATTATGAAGAAATTCTCTTCTATACTGGATCTACACGAATTCAGCATTATTTCAGAGATCCAAATAAATCCGAACTAGCTTATTCTAAGCTAGTAATAGTCAAGTTTTCATCTTTATCTGCTTGGAGTAACGCTAGCAAGCTAAAATTCATCAGTAAGCTTATTGATAGAAGACCCAAGATATTCAACTACTGGGATTATCAAGACACTTGGTACAGAGTCTTCCTATTACAAAATTCCATATTTAGACATTCATGTTTCATACGTTTCTCTGAAGATTTTCAAGGCCCACATCCTGACTGGGCATATGTTTGATGGAGCTTCATATAACATTTTCCCTTGCTAAGAACTCATGGACAAATATAGAGCATTTGGTAAGGGGAGAACCTACCTAGAATTTGATCATGTAAAGTAGTTCGAATTCTTCAAAACATTTTGTCTCCCATGGATTCTAAAATGGAGTTATCACTTGAATGTTTCTTGGATGCCTCCCGCTATTGAGAGAAAAATTGAAATAAAGTGGTAGGATAAATTTGATCTCACAGAAATTTTCAAACCCATCTCAGAAGAAGACGACATTTTTCAGTCTATCTTCGAATCCTACATGGACAAGCTTCGGAGTAAATTCCCAGATCTGGACCCACTAGAGTTTGAAGAAATGTCCCTTCGTGATGTGTATTTGCTACACTAGCAAGTGCACTAGCCGCTCAAGTAATAAAGTGATGAATAGAGTATCGTTTCCCACGAGGACTTATACAACAACTACTAGTAATGCATTAGACATCTATTACCTAATAAACCGAATTGTATACCTAATCCAAAATTGAATTCCTAACTAGCAAACTATCTCTAGCATATTGGATCAAACACCTTACATGCAATTGAGAAGACAAGCTATATGTGAACAGAATTGGGTCAACAATCAATTCTCTAGGTCATGCGATTGGATTGTGATTCAGCTTTGGTTTGGTGAGACCTCAAAGTCATGGACAGCCTCTCTCAAGCGCATGTTCATTCTATGCATGAGTGATGATTCTTATATCTCTATCAAGAATCTAATCCTCATGTATGCATTAAGATCAAGAGTTCTAGGGCATCATTGCAGAATTGAATGAACAACAACCGAATTGTACAAGTTATCTATAACCTTGTATTCAATTCGGTTCTTGATTAGCAGATCCGAATTTCTAAACTCTTTCTCAAGCAATCTAAAAACTACAAGAATTAAAAACAGTTCGGCCAAACAGAAATCAGATTGTCTAAATTCTTCATCAAGCAATTCAGACAGTCCAGCATACAAATTCAATTCGGCTAACTATTCTAACAATTAAAATCATAATCAAGAAACATCAAGATTGAATCTAATCCATTCGAATAACCCTAGAGAACTAATTACAGATCTGAAATTACATGAAACATGATTCAATTACAGCAAGAAAGAAGAATCAAGTGAGAAAATATCATGAAACCCTACCTGAAATCATTTACCACTTGCACAGAATTCAAGGAAGAAAACAACCTAGATTGATCTCCTCCAATGGCTTCTTCTCCAAATTCGGATTCAGCCTCTTCTCTTCTCTTGAAGCTTCTTGAATCTTCTCCTCTTTTCTCTCTTGCGCGCCTCTTTCTCAATTCTCCCCAAAAGAATTCAAACCAAAGGAGTTTGAACCCCAAGGTTTTTTAATCACTAGGTGTTGAACCCTTTTTCCCTCCTCTTCTCCTTATATAGTTTTTCCTTAGCCCTCCTCTCTCTTCTAGAAGGTTTGCCGCCCTTAGGCTCCTTGGGCTGCACTTTGGACTGCTCTTGAGCCATGAATGGGCCTCCCTCTTGCTGGGTCGAATGGGCTTTCTTAGAGAGTTTCGGCTAGGCTCTCTCTTTGGGCTCTCTCTAAAGAGTGCTACATGGGCTTCAAGGGCCGAATAGCCCTCCTTTGACCTCTCGGCTAGGCTTTTCTTTCAGTTGGGTTGAAGTGCCTCCACTTTGTCTTCTTTTAGCATGGTTTATGCTCTCTTTCCCCTAGACTTGTCTCCTTTGATAATTTCCTGAAATCAAGCTAAATTGGGGTAAGAAGTTACTCTAATCAGCACCAAAACCATGCATAAACATCAGAATTTATGTGTATATTATGCACACATCACTTCGTATGGCCGAAAAGATGAAAGAAAAAAGCAAAGAGATCTAGAAGGACCTCGAGACTGAAAGTGTCCGTTCTCTCATGCCACACTAAGGACATGACACTATTTGAATATTCCATCTCATCCGAAACAATAAAAGTTTCGATAGTTGTTCCTAATAGGACAAGATGGAGATAAGATAGCATCTCAATAATTAAGATACACAATAAGAAAAGTCAAAAGGCATCTCAATTAAAGAAGCCTTAGAGAATAAAGTGGCCCCAGGCTGTCTCTCTCTGGAAGTCTCGGCAGCCTCTATATAAGAAGCTCTTCTCTTAGTTGAAGGTGTGTAAAAATTTTTTGAAGTGCAGGAGTCTCCAAATGCTTTGTAATAGTTTGAGTGCTTTTCTTTCCGAGTGATCTTAAAAGTAAGCTATTGGTGAGCTTTGTAATTTTGTAAGATTGTGTGCTGTTAAGAATCTACCTATTCTATATCTCTGTAAGTATCAATATTAAAGAATATTTCAATTTCTGTTTTCATTATATTAAGAAATAACTTTTTATCGTTATTTTCAATGTTTTCTGCATAATATACTCATGTGCATGTTCATATTTTCATCGACCCCATATACATCCTTTACTATTCATATTGTTCATCTAACCTATCCATCCTAACCCCCTTAGCATTGTTCATGTTACTGTTCACACAGGTCACCGTTCATGTTACTGTTCACTACCTACATTAAATTGGTATCAGAGCCATTGACCTCCGACCCTCCATCTTCTTCAACAACTTGTTTCTACTCTATTCAGACCTTTGGTCACTACATGGTACCCTAGAACCTTTGGCTAGAACCCAAGGACTATAACTTCTTCGAAGATATTACTGGGCTAGAACCCCAGTTGGACAGACTAGACATCTGCCAGTTTTACTAAGGCTAGAACCCTTGAACCAAGGTCGTAGTCGCATTGTAGGCCAAAGAGTTGAAGGCCGTTTAAGTTGACTGACCATATTTGGTGAAGTAAAAGGATAAGATGAAGAAGTTATTTAGGACCGCCTCTAATTCCAACAATGACTCTGGAGAAAGTAGTAATAGGACATCTTTAACCAAATCCCCGTCAATAAAAAATATGGAAGAAGTAAATTATGATGATATAAAAAAATCCCTGCACAATTGGACCATCCCAATGATTGCACCTTCTAAAATATACAAAAGAGGAATGTTTAATCTAAAAACAAACCTAAACATTAGGACTGTAGAAAGAACAATAGCCCTAAGAAATGAAGCAGAGAGCTTTTCTCTTATGGATAAAAAGGTAATAGAAACTTACAAAAGGAAGTCTGATTGTAATTTCATACACTTTGGCTTAATACAAGTAGCCATTAAAACCATTAACCAGACCAGGATTACAAACAACCGCTTTAGCCTGTTTGACAAATTCTAAACACAATAGATTTAGTGACTTCTTATTAGGGGTAATAGAAGGTAGCCTTCACCAAGGGCCAATTTACTTCAATGCCTTCACAAACTTCTCCGTGTCTTTAACAGATCCAATGATTCATGAAACCTTAACCCTCAGGATTCAAACCCAAGGTTTCGACATGAAACCAGGATCAGAGAATATAGCATTAGTATACAGAGTCTACTTTAAGACCATGAGTACTATCTGTCCTAATACCAGGATAATAGGAATTAGGGGAAATCTTCTTTGATCCTGGTTTCATGTCGAAACCTTGGGTTTGAATCCTGAGGGTTAAGGCTTCATGAATCCCTGGATCTGTTAAAGACACAGAGAAGTTTGGGAAGGCATTAAAGTAAATTGGCCCTTGGTGAAGGCTACCTTCTATCACCCCTAATAAGGAGTCACTAAATCTATTATGTCCAGAATCTGTCAAATAGGCTAAAGCGGTTGTTTGTAATATCGATCTGGTTAATGGTTTAATGGCTACTTGTGTTAAGCCAAAGTGTATGAAATTACAGTCAGACTTCCTTTTGTAAGTTTCTATTACCTTTTTATCCATAAGAGAAAAACTCTCTGCTTCATTTCCTAGGGCTATTGTTCTTCCTACAATCCTAATGTTTAGGTCTGTTTTTAGACTAAACATTCATCTTTTGTATATTTCAGAAGGTGCAATCATTGGGATGGTCCAATTGTGTAGGGATTTTTCTATATCATCATAATTTACTTCTTCCATATTTTTTATTGACAAGGGTTTGGTTAAAGACGTCCTGCTACTACTTTCTCTAGAGTCATTGTTGGAACTAGAGGCGGTCCTAAATAACTTCTTCATCTTATCCTTTTACTTCACCAAATATGGTCAGTCAACTAAAATGGCCTTCAACTCTTCGGTCTACAACGCGACTACGACCTTGGTTCAAGGGTTCTAGCCATGGTAAAACTGGCAGATGTCTAGTCTGTCCAATTGGGGTTCTAGCCCAGTGATATCTCCGAAGAAGTTACAGTCCTTGGATTCTAGCCAAAGGTTCTAGGGTACCATCTAGTGACCAGAGGTCTGAATAGAGTAGAAACAAGTTGTTGAAGAAGATGGAGGGTCGGAGGTCAATGGCTCTGATACCAATTTAATGTAGGTAGTGAACAGTAACATGAACTCTCTCTTTCTCTTCTTCCCCCCTTTTTTCTTTCTTTGTTTCGTCGCCGCCGTTGCAATCAGTTGCAGCGGCAAAACTGAACCCAAGGCAACAGCGACATCGACACTGGCAATCTCTCTCTCTCTCTCTCTCTCTCTTATCCTTCTCTCTTCTCCTTCTTCTTCCCCCTTTTTTTCTTTCTCTATTCTGTCACTACCACTACAACTGTAACTAGTTGCAGCGGCAGATCTAAACCCAAGGCGGCAGCGGCAGCGGCGACCTCTCTCTCTCTCTCTCCTTCTCTCTTTTCCTTCTTTCTCCTTCTCTCTTCTTCTTCTTCCCCCTTTTTTTTCTTTCTCTGTTTTGTCACCGCCGCTGCAACCTGCAACTGGTTACAGCGATAGATCTAAACCCAGGGCAGCAGTGGCACCAATGACCCCTCTCTCTCTCTCTCTCTCTCTCTTCTCCTTCTTTCTCCTTCTTCTTCTTTCCCCCTTTTTTTCTTTCTCTGTTCCGTCACTGGTTGTAGCGACAGATATGAACCCAGGATGGCAACGACACTAGCGATTTTCTCTCTTGCTCTCTCTCTCTCTCTTCTTCTTCGCCCATTTTTTTCTTTCTCTATTCCGTCACTGCTGTTGCAACCATTTGTAGCGGCATATCTAAACCTAGGGCGGTAGCGACATCAATGATTTCTCTCTCTCCTCTTATTCTTCTTCTTCCCCCCTTTTTTTCTCTCTCTTTCGTCACTACCGCTGCAAGTTGCAATGGCATATCTGAACCTAGGGCGGCAACGGAATTGATGATCTCTCTCTCTCTTCTTCTTCTTCCCCCTTTTTTTCTTTCTCTATTCCGTCACCACTACTGCAGCGGTAGATTTGAACTCACCTTCAACCTTTCTCTTGCCACATGTCTCTCTTTCTTTCTCTCTTTTCCTCCTTCTTTTTCTTCTTCTTCTTCTTCCTCTGCTTCCCTCCTCCTCTATGTAAATTTTAATAGAATTTACACCTTGACAACCAAACATGGTCAGTGTAAATTTTCAAAATCTATTGGTCCCAATTTCCATCGACAACTAAACCAGTTCACATTTCCCATCGGTGTAAAACTGAATTTACACCTAAAACAAATGCAACCTAAGGTGAAATTGGGATTCAATCCCACGATCCCATTACAACAACCAACTTGGTGGCAAATTCAAGTTTTGACCATTTATAATAGGGAAAATCTATGATGCCAGAAAAACATGATATCGAAAAGGTTTTGATCAATCATAACCCTTGTGAATTTTGGTGAAAATCCACATGATTGGTTCTTATTTTTATGATACTAGTTGATTGGTTGTAATTTTTTCCACTATCTTGTCTTTTTATCATCATAGTTGAACTCTTTATAATAAGAGCATGTTGATTGAGCTGTTTTGGATAAATTACCTAAGATATATAGTTTTATTCAAGGATTCAAATATTGATGCGATACTAATACGATACGAGGCATATCGTTTTAGTATCGGCCTTACCTGACACACGATACACTACGACTAGAGATGTATCCTTCTAGTCATGTGTATCAGAACGTATCGGGCCGATATCATGCAATATAGACCGATACACACGAGCTTGTATATTAAAAATTAAAAACAATAGCATGACTCAAACTCGAGTCTCCTTAGACGGCGTGTGAATTTAAAGCAACTCATAAACCATTTAGGCAACTTCACACTTGTGTGAACATTTAAAATAAAATAACTTTTATTACATATAGCATCTACATAGTACATGTAATTCAAATAAAGAATATATTTATGTTCAACAATTTTACTATAAATTATAAAGAACAATATTCAAAATTGATAATTTAATATTTTATAAACCAATGGAATAAATAATCTATCAAATTTACATTAAAACCAAAAGATGATTTTAATCTCTAGAAATTTATGCAAATAAAATATTAATAATAAAATAATTATTTTAAAACTTAAAACTAATATATATTAAATTATTAATTAATTAATATTTTAATTTACATTACATTAAATAACACCATATTAAATATTTACAAAAATAAAAAATGTTTAGAAAATATTTGAGAGTATAATATTAAATAGAATCTATCAACTCTACTAGTCAACATTTATTCCAAAAAATGATTTTTTAATTTTAGAAAAAAACTATAGAAACAAAACTATCATTAATATAATAATTATATTGGTAAATAAAAACTTGCATATTATATCTTAGAAATTTTAACAGATTTGATATATTTTAAATTGAATTTATATTTTTTATAAGTTATTAATTGATATTTTAGTTTACATTTGAGAATTTAATGACTTTTTTGTTAATGTAAAAAATTAAAAATAGTAAAATAGAAAATATTTGATATAATAATTAAAATATAATATGTGCATATGTTATGTCTTTGACTCTTGATTGATGCATTATCAATAAAACTAGTAGGGGCATGGGATTTATTAAGCAAAAGCTAAATAATAGAAATGGTCATTTACTAAAATACCACTTATAGTTTCATGGATTTACTAAAATCTACCTTATATTTAGCATTTTACTGAAACACCACTTATAATTTGCAATAGATTTAATCAATCTTCCATTAGATGATAGTGAAAAATGATAGTGTTGACCATAATGTTCATTTAAATAAATTTAGGCAAAAGAAAATAAAAATAAAAATACCATTTTTGCCCTTAATAAAACACATGCAACCACTCTATTGGCTATATTTGGTCAATTTTGTTTTCTATACAAAAAAAAAAGTGTTAAGTGTATTTTTGGAATAAAAAATCATGGGCCTAATGGCAAAACAAACACCCCCTAGTGAAAGGTTGATTAAGTAAATAAGTTGTAAAATATATGGGATGTTTTAGTAAAATGAAAACTATAAGGTAGGTTTAAGTAAATATGAAAAACTATAAGGTTTGTTCTAGTAAATGACATTAATAGAAACACATAAAAGTATACAATTGTTTTATATTTTCAACTTTTTAAATAACTAATAATTATTCATATTTTATATACTACTTTTAATAAATTTTTATAGTACAAAAATAACAATAATTAATTTTAGTTAGGTATATTCATCAAACTGATGAAACCAACCAACCGGATCAATTCGACTCGGGTTGGTCGGTTTTCTAGTATTTTAGGTTGGTTTTGGTTAAAAAATTTCCCAATTCGGCCAAGTTGGATAAGTTTCACTTTGGCCAATTGTAAACCGACCAAAATCGAATAACCTAACCATGGATATATATTAATATTTTATATTTCAAATATAATTTTTAATATGAAAAAGTGGAAAATTTCCCATATTTCTTAGTCTAAAATGTTTTATATCATAAATCTAATTTATAAATTTATTTTGTAATAATTGCATTGTAATTTTTAAAATTAAATTAAATTTTTAAGTTTAAATCTTTTGAACCGACTAACCAAACCAAAAAATCGATCCAAATTGATACAACTTGAGTGGGTCAGTTTTCATAAAAGGTTAGTCGATTTCTGTTGACCAACTCCCCAACCTGACTAGGTCAATTTGATTGGCCAAATAGCCTACGACTGAACCGAACCAACTCATGAACACTCATAATTTCAGCGAAATTAATAATCTCATATATGATAAATAACAATAATTTAATCTCCAATAGTTATTAAAAATTTATAGCAAAAATACATAATTATTGAAAATATATTGATAATGAAAAATACAATAAGTACTAAAAATGTATTAACTTAGTCAATAAATAGTATAATCTCAAATAATAGTTTAATCTCTAATAAATATTAATTAATAAGTTATAACAAAAATACAATAAGTACAATAAATTAAATTTAAAAATTTCAATTATATTAGTTTATACATAATCATTGAAAATACATTTATCACAAAAATAATAAATAATTACTGAAATACAATAAATATTAATTTTATTATATATAATTATATAATAAATATAGATTAAGTGCTTAAAATTATTATTAATAAATATTAAATTTTTTTGAAAGTTATTTTCTTGAATTATTACTTGATATAAGTGAAATTAGTTATTTACAGTATTATGTAGAAATAATAAATTATTATTAATTTCAATATTGTGTTATAATTATTTTTCTACTTTTCAGATTTTTTTAAAATTTATTACATATTTTTTGTTATATTAAATATTTTTTATTTAAAATATTTAGTTATTTAAATCCTTAAATAATATGTAAAATATTTAAATTTTAAAATATTAATTATTTATTGAATTTAATTATCCATAAAAAAATAATTTGTACTATTTTTACATAATTTCATTATTAATTTTGTAATATATTAAACTATTATTAATTTCAATATTATGTTACAATTATTTTTCTACTTTGAAGAAAATTTTTAAATTTATTACATAATTTCGTTATTTTAACTTTTTGAAATCTTGTTATGATAAATATTTAGTTATTTAGATATTTAAATAATCTATAAAATATTTAATTTTTTTTGTTTTTTGAATTTTATTTATTTAAAGCTATTATATATTATTAAATATTTGAAAAACATTTAAACTGATAATCCATAAAAACATAATTTAAATTGTTAGTACATAATTTCATGATATATTTTGTAAAATATAAATTATTTTTTGTGTTTTTAATAAATATTTTAATTTATTATATAATTTTGTTAGAATATTTAAATAATTCTTAAATTTTTTAATCTAAACTTTCTTTAGATAGTTATAGATAAAAAGTAGGGGAGATGATAAATAGGAATTAGAGATAATTTAGAAGATAAACAAGAATTAGAGATAATTTTGGAGAAAGTGGGGGGATAGTGGGGGAGGTAGTTTAGGAAAAATTTTAAGAGAAGAGGTTATTTAGGTTATTAGGAAAGTGCATGTAAATAGTTGTTTAAAAAATGATATGAAATAAAAAAAATAAAAAATTCAAGAGAATGAGAAAATTTCTATACTTCCTTGTTTTAATATATATATATATAGAGAGAGAGAGAGAGAGAGAGAGAGATTATGTGATATTTATGCATCATGCAATATTAATTGTAATATGTTTTATCATATATACCATTAAAATGTACATTTCGTTTGTATTTATACATTATTTGTGACTATTTGATTTTAAATTTAGTATTATTAATATATTTATGAAATGTATGCATTTCTTCAACGTATCTAAGCGTTTCCATTTTTTCGTCTGTATCCATATATCTCCAAAGTGTATCTGTATCCAAATTATCTGATAGAATACTTGATACCTTTGACTTTTTACATTTTTACCAAATATGGTTTCATTAAATTCCAAGTAATTGTTTTTTTTTTCTTCTTAAAAAAGCCAAGTAGTTGTTGAGTAGTCGAAACATATGAAATAGATGGGGCGGTGACCGGTGAGCTGTAATCAAAGGAGAAAATAATTTATAATTTCTATAAATTAATATGAAATTTAAAATTTTTCAGATTTGGGGAGCTTTCATAGCATTGGATAAATGAATACATAAACCAACAACAGATTCTATTTGGTGGATAAATGAATACATAAACTTACAAGATCTCTCTCTGTCCTAGAGCTGTCAACGGACAACGATGTCGAAAGTCCAACACCCGATTAGATATTGGATCTGATTAAGATTCAAGTTCAATTAATTAATATTTTATCTAAAAAGTTCCAATTGAATTTTGTATATTTATTGATAACATATATAGTTTATCAATATAAATTGGGCATTTTATATTTATATGATATTTTTGTGTACAAATCAACATGTGAATACTCTTTTATTTTTTTTATTTTTTCTAAGACAAGATGGATTCAAATTAAATCAACTCCGATCCAAATACTGAAATTGATCCAGACTCACACTAAGCCCCTAAATTTGAGGAAGGATTAGCTGAACGTTATGGCTATTCAGCAAACTGTGGAATCAATGATAATTTTCTATGTCAGTAATAAAATAGATTAAAACTGAACCGGTGACTGAATCGGTCAGGGGTCCAGTTATTGGTTCGAATGGTTCGACCGTTCGACTCGAATGGTTGATTCGTTCTGATAAAAAATAAAAAAATTAAAAAAATTGAAAAACGGTCAAAACCGTTCGAACAGTTTGAATGGTTAATTGGCCGGTTCAGAGGTCTGTTGACTAAAATAAACGGTTTTGAGGAAAAAAAGCGGTTTTGGAGGAAAACAGGACCAGTTCCCGTTTTTTCTGATTCGACCATCCGGTCCAGCCCGGTCCGATTTTGAAAACCATGGGTTTTATAGCCTATTACACAACCATGTGCTGCCATCATGCAAGGTTTTCAAAATTGGATTGGACAAAGAACCGTCTTGGGAGCAAGGTTTGGCTGAATGCGATAGCTGTTCAACAGGCTATGGAAACCAATGGTGAGGTTTCATACCAGTAATAAATTCATGGGCCCCACTATAAAAGGAGCAGGCCCCATGTATTTAAATACGGGCATGGAACCTTATCATTGGTTCCACAACCTATTGAACAGTCATCGCGTTCAGCAGCTAATCCAAATTCTTGTTTTGGGGTCTGATTCCTAGGTCGAACGATCTAAACGGACGATTTGTTCTAACAAAAAAAATTAAAAAACAAAAAAAAGGTTAAAAACTGTTGTTCGAGTCAATGATTCGATGATTCAACCATCTGGGCCAATAGTTTGTTGACCAAATCAATGATTTTTAGCCAAAAACAGTATTGAAGTGAAACGGAATGACCGGTTCCCAGTTTTGAAAACATTGCCATTATGTTTAGCTAATCCCAATTAATTAATAGCGCATGCATAACAAATTTCAACCAGTATGCTCTCTTTGAGATTGAGACCTGGTTTAAGTTACACACCATTGACAATTCAAAGTGGTCAATGGTGGATCTCCTGCATTAATGATGCATGCATCTCTTGTACAAATGATATTATTTGGAAAAATGTTAAAATGAGAAAGGAAAAAGTTCACCGGTTTAAACACTTTGATTAATGGAATTACTTTCTTTTGTTTATAATACATTGGCATGTCCATATTAATAATCACTTTAGTTGAGACCAAGTTTTTAAAATTGAACTGTACAACGAATCAGTCAGTGGTCCGGTTTTTGGGTCGAACGATTTGACCGTTCGAATTAAATTAACAGTTTGACTATCCAAGTCAATGATTTACTGACCAAATCAACAGTTTTTGGCAAAATAATGATTTTGGGGTAAAACAAAACTAATCACCTAACCAATTCTTGATTTTTCTGGTTTGGTCCGATTTTGAAAACTATGATTGAGACACACATTTATGGTCTCTCTCTTTTCCATTGTACGGGTTATGCATACGAAGGCAATAGTTGCATAATTGGGATAGTATAGTATGGACCATTATTTTAGCTTAATTGCAAAATTTAGTGACACGTTATGGTGTGAAAATGCCAAACCATTGTAATTTTCTTTTGGCCTTTGACATAAAACCCCCTGTAATTTCGTATGTTTATACAAGCCTACCTATAATTTGTGTATTATTGTAGCACCCCTGGAGTTTGCAATCACTGTACTTAATTAACCTTATGTCAATAACTGTTTGTATTTTTGTGTAGTAATGGTCATATGACATCTTAAGACGATAATAAAATGTGAATGGGCATGTTTTAAAACTACCCCTTGTAGCTTTCATATAAACCTTTCGGCTCAATTTGGAAAGAGTATAAATACAAGTAGTAGTGTTTTTATTCTTTTGGAAGGAGTAAATACATATTCGCATTTGTACTGTACATATTTAGGCTCAGTTTGGAAGGACTAAAATAACAATATGTAGAGTGCAAAACCTTTGAATTTTATATTATTTTGTATGTATTTGTATCCTACATATTTGCATTTGTACTTTTTCCGAATTGAGCCATAGAAACAAGAAATCAACATTTGTTGTTGTTGTTGTTTCCATATCAAAAACATCATTTCCTGCTCCCTTCAAAGAAAAACAGTAATAATTAAAGCAGTTGCATAATTATAGGGGGTGTCTATGCAATAAACCATTTTGATAGGTAAAATCATTGTAAATTAAGTTGAGTTAAGATTAACTTGACCTCATCAAGCAAATAGACATTCAAGAAGAAGGGGAATAGTGGAATACAATACAAATGGGGGAATTGATACAAGACCTATTGTACGTGAAGTGAGTATAGAAACACGAATCCCTATACAAGCTATGACGGAACTAACACAAGAAATTATTAGTACTCAACCAAATACCTTTTTAGAGCTAGGGAATGAATAAGAAGTTCAAGTTATAGTTGAAGGAAATCCAGAAATGACCGAATCTCTAAGGTTATGTTTGGTTTGAAGGAAAAGGTAGAGAAAAGAAGGGAAAGATATGGAAACCTTTACAACCTTTGTATTGGTTTCCCTGTCTTTCCCTTCTTTTCCCTACCTTTTCCTTCAAACCAAACATAACCTAAACGTTGTCCACGAAGATGCTCCAACGGTAAAAACGGGATTGTAGATGGCATAAAAAATATGGTAATGAAAGGTCAAAATTTTCTCAGATTATTGTGAACCAATGGTGCTAGGATGATATGGATTTGGAATCAGTGAAAAACTATAGATCTGATCTTTTTAGTAGACCTCATCAATGTAGAAGTCAGTGTGTTCCTAGAGCAAGGCACACAGTGAACATTGGGTCTGTAGCCATCTTGTGAAGAATGGTGATCATGTTGGTGAGAACCCATTAAAAGTTGATACATCCAAGGAGAAGAATGACCAAAGTCAAGAATGGGTGACAATGGAAAACAAGAGGAAGAAAAATACTTGCCCAGGAGACTACTCAATCAAAATGGTAAATTTCCAGCCTAATAACCTGATTTTCATAATCGTTTGGGGTGGGGTGGGGGTAGGGTTGATAATCTCAAATTGGATTGGCAATGATTACCATTGAGAGTTTAACATGCTAGATTCATGTTGATAATCCAATAGTTGAGATGGCCACTTGTCATCCCTCTAATAATGAAGACATGGGATCAAAGTTATAGAACTGCAAGGTCTTTGTGGTAAGGTTAGTGGACTTCATGTGGACCTTGTTTTGTTCCCACTAGACCTCCCCTATCATGTGTAATATGCAATAATCCTCTTGAATCAGGATTTCCTCCTCACATCAACCTCATAGCACAACCCACCATGTATTAGAAACATCTCCCCATGTACGACTGGCCGTGAGGTTGGTGAGGAGTGCTCTTTTAGGAGAAGATCCGAACCTGCCCCCCCCCCCCCCCCCCCGACAAAAAAGAATGAAAAAGAATAAAAAGCTAGATTTGTAGTCTATGTGGCTGATTCGTAGTCTGTGTTGGCCATAACCTTTCAAAACCTGAATTGTATTGCACCTTTATTGGCCACATCTTACTAATGTCCAAACAACCAACCCAAACCAATCTTCAAGCTTTTCCCTTCCCTTATGAGCTAGATCCTATTAATCTTCACATATACAATAAAGGGAAAAAAAAGAATCGTAATATACATAATCATCACCATCATCTAGGCCTTGTCCAAACTACATGGGGTTGGTTACATGAATCATATTCATCATTCCATTCTACTTAGTGCTATAACCATTATTGTTTAAACTTGGAACTTCTACATCATTTTCACTATTTCAATCCGCATGTCCTTTTTGGTTTGCCCCAACTCCTTTAGCGTAATACTCCAATGCAAGGAAACTGAGCAGTGTAATACTCAAAGGCAAGCCATGGAATTGCAAGCTGGAGTGATGAAACGGAATATAGGAGAGGAAATGGAAAAGAACCCAGCCAATTTGGGGGTTACCATTACAAGGGAAGTTTCTCTCAAACACGTTAAATTGCAGCGAGATGCCTAACTCGAGTGGTTCATGTAGAAAGAAGTTGTTCCAGGAGGCTCCCAGCCCTAAGCCAGGAAACCGAAACATCTTTCCACCGGAGGGTATCTTCACGGTGATCATATTACTAGAGAAATCCCACTGGCAACCAGTGATCGAGGAAGAAGATGATATGGGTCGTGATGGGATGCATGGCAGAGGAGGGTGCTCGAGAGTTGGTATGCTTCTGATGGGGGATCATCAATCACAGAGCAAATGGTAGTGGGCCCGCTATGAGCCGAGAACTGAAGCTAATGTAGCAAGGGGTAAGTTAGCCAATGAGAGACTTGGAGTTTAGGAGTCCGATTGGGTCAGTTCGTGTGAAAACAAAAAAGCAAAAGGTAAAGAAATGATGAACTTTTCAGAGAGAGAATTTTTCTTTGGTTCTTAAAAAAAAGAGGAGCGGAGGGAGTGGTGATTAGGGAATTAGAGGATTCAAACTTAGATTTAGAAGATCAACTAGACCGAGCTACTAAGAAGTCGAAACTTGCAAGGCGTGGCGACTGGGTTAGATCTGGGTTTGAATGGGAGAACTAGAAAGTCTCTGAAGCTTGGGATGATGAAGAGGACTACGACATTGACGATTTGTTGGTGGACAATGTGGAGGACCTTGAGCAAAATGATGTATGTGATAATGAGAAAAACTTAGCTACAATGGATATGGATCTTGATGCTATGAGCAGTGTGATGAGGAGAATGGGACACAATGACCAGCACATTGAAGAGGTTAAGTTCTCGTCCTCATTATGTGATGATTTCCAATTATCTCACTACTATGACTGCTAAATTAGACTTGGCTAGAATTTGTGCCTCATTTACTCAGTATTTAAATTCGGTTAAAACTTGTTTCAAAAGGATAGGGGTAAGGTCAAGTGTAAAAAAGATGGAAAACTGCATGCCTATAATAAAAGGTCTTAGGGAAAATTGTTTTAAACCACAATGGTTATAGTGGGAAACTCTCAGTAGTAGGAAAATTGCTATAAGGAAAAAAAAGGTTAAAAGTAAGAAAAAAACAGGTTGAATCAGGATTGGTGGAATTAGGGGGGTATCAAAGGGAGCCGACTGGGATTCTAATTGATCCCTTAAATCTCAAATTAAGGGGTTCTACTAATCACTGTAAAGAATCTACTCTGCACTTTGGGTTGGATAACAAAAAAAAAAGTGGGTTTGGGGTTTTGTCTCGCAACAAACCCCGGGTAAAAAATGAGGATTATGAGCTGGAATTGTCAAGGACTAGGGTCTGCCTTGACAACTCATGCTTTAAGAGAGACCTGTGTAAATTTAGGAGTTGATTCTGTTTTCTTAATGGAGACTAAAAATTCTTTTCTAAACTGCAAGAAATCTCTCAAAGTGTTTAAGGATTGGAATGGTTGGGGGGTGGATTCTTCAGGTCTAAGTGGGGGCCTAGCTCTCCTTTAGAAAAAGGATATTGAGGGGAAGGTCCTTTATGCTGACAAAAACATTATCCATGCTAAATTCACAAACCTTGGGGGGGGGGGTTGTTTGGCACTACTCATTCATCTACGGAGCCAAAAAGAGCAAAGATAAATATTTTCCTGAAGAAGTGGAGTAATTTGGCATAGTTAATAATAGGCCCTTGGGCCTGTAAGTGTTCCCAAAATTGTTCTCAAAATTGTTCTCAAAATTGACTCAAAGATAAAAAATTTCATCTGGAAATGTTCCCAAAATGCCATAGTTGTCAAAGAAAACCTCTACAAAAGAAAGCTCTTTAACGACAGTAAATGTTCTGTCTACCTTCAACATTATGAAACTATTATACACTGTCTTTTTTAGCGTAATCATGCTCAAGAAACTTGGTTTGGATGTCATATTAATTTTGTGGTCTTAAGGGGCATATTTTTTTCTTCTTTTAAACATTGGGTTTCTGTGTGGTTGGAAACTTGCTTAAAAGATAGTGACAGAAATGATGAGTTAATTTCTTTATCGTTTTTGCTGCTATGGAATATTTGAAAATCTAGGAATCTTAAAGTATTTGAAAATTCTGAGCCAAATCCTAGGGTCACTCTTGCTGTAACTTACAGGATGTGGAGAGAGAGAGAGAGAGTGATGACTTCCCAAGTAGAATTGCTAGATTCTTCTCTTCAACATCGAAACCGTAGTCAGTTGCATACCATTTTTTGGGAAGCACTAGAACCAGGGCATTTAAAGCTGAATGCAGATGGGAGTTTTTTGTGTCTAGGTAGCTCTGGCGTTGGAGTAGTGCTAAGGAATTCTGATGGAACTGTGATAGCGGCAGTTTTTGGTAAATCCTTAGCCTCATCTCCTATCCAAGCAGAAGCGGTGACAATTCTCAATAGCCTAAAGTTTTGAGCATGTTCAAGGATGAAGCCCTATTAGTGGAATCTGATTGTTTGGCTCTGGTGCGGGCTTTAAATACAAGAAACTTTTATTTTGCGTTTTGCAAATTTCCTATGCACGGACATCAACTTGCTTGTTGAAGATCTGTCGATATCTTTTGTACATATAAGTAGGACTTGTAACAATGTTGCACATTTGTTGGCTAAAATAGGTCTAAAAGAGTCTAGGTTATTTGTCCATGATCCACCCGGGTGGATCCAAGTTATGGCCAACCAAGACTTAATTAGACCTTAACTTGTGGTTTTTTCCTTCCTTTTATTATCTAATATATTTCTCATCTTGCTCTTTTTTACCAAAAACAAAACTCCTTTAGCCCTTACAACTCATAATAGATAACTTCTTGTTGATATAGTAGATGGTTTTCTATCTCTTCCATTCATCACCTATTAGAGCTACTCGTTCTTTTGAATAAGTTCATTAATATTTTTCCTTCTATATATTTTGCCATTTTCAATTCTACCACTCTTATTTTTTGTATATAGTTTGGTTGCTCCAATAAAATATGGGTGACTAGGATTCAAATCTTGGAAATAGCCTCTTTGTATTTGTAGAGGTAAAGCTGCATACATCTAGGGATGCTCATAAAAAACCGAAAAACTAAACCAAACCAAGAAAACCAAATCAGAAAATGCAGTTAATCAAACTGATTGGTTCAGTATTTCTGAAAAACCGAAGGACTAGTTTGGTTTTCGGTTAACCTAGAAAAAATCGATAGTTAACCGAACCGACCTGTATATATATATATATATATAATATTTTAATATATGTTACATATTATCTATATATTATATATAAATATATACATATTTATATATATAGTTATCTATTCAAAAATATATTATATATTATATATATTTATTTATAATATATGTTATAAATATAAAAAACCAAAGAACCAAAGAACCGAACCAGTCAAAAACCAAAATTGGTCAACCGGTTAACTGGTGGTGTCAATTCAGTTTTGGTTTGAGGAAATGTAAAAACCAATGGGATAGGTTCATTTTCAGAAAAATGCTCATGGTTTGGTTAACCGAACTATGAGCACCCCTACATACATCTATCCCTTCCCTAGACCCTACATTGGTAGGAGCCTCATGCAATGAGCTACCCTTCCCATTGTTTCTATCCAACACTTTGATCCTAACAATATTATTTGCCTTATGACAATTTTATTCAACTTAGCAATACTCTAAAGCCCAAAGGGCATCATAACCTACTTTACTTAATACTATACTCTCTTTTTATTCTATAAGTTAGAGTTATTTACTAATAGAAGATGAAGCCAAAGGGAAGACTACCAAAATCTAATGGGAAAAGGAAATATGTTATAAATAAAAGAAATTATTGTATAGTTTAATTTGCCATTGGGTTGATATAGCATTGAGCATAGGGTTTATTTGGTTAATGGGAATAGGGGTTTAGAATCATAATCCATTCTAATTCCAACTGTTTGGTTGGGCACAATCAAAATCTTGTTCTCATTCATGGTGGAATGGCATTTCCCCAGTTGAGGGAATGACCACCCCTTCCATGGGAATGAGAATCCATTCCAATTGATTCTGATTTTGATTCCTATCGGAACTAGGGGTGTAATCAAGCCAAGCCAAGTCAAGCTTTGACATGTATTGGCTCAACTTGACTATAATACTACTTGGTTCAAGCTTGAGTTCGAATTCGATTCGAACTATAGTTTTTGGTTCAAGCTTAGTTTGATTAAATATTCGCTGAGCTCAAGTTTGGCTCGAAAGCTTGAAAATAAATATATTTTTATGTTTTATAAATACATATATGATATATTTTTACATTTTATAATATGTATGTATGTATGCATGTATGTATGTATGTATGTATGTATGTATGTATGTATGTATGTATGTATGTATGTATGTATGTATGTATGTATGTATGTATGTATGTATGTATGTATGTATGTATGTATGTATGTATGTATGTATGTATGTATGTATGTATGTATGTATGTGCTAATCGATCTAGGCTCGCAAGCTTCTAAGCCGAACTTTTCAAACTCGAATTCGAATAAGTATACCCCGAGGTTCAAACTCGATTCGAACTTGATTAGAATTGAACTCAAATTGAGCCTAACCAATCTCGAGACCGAACTATCCAATTAGAGCTCGATTCGATTACATCCCCAATATAAACCAAATAGGCGGGAGGAATAAAGCATTTCAATTCCGATTCTGCCTATAAACCAAATGAACCCATAATGTAATGGCAAAACAAGATTCATGTAGCCAGCCCCACATAGATGGCACAAGGCTTAGATAATGGCATTGATGATTATAGTTTAGTCTTAGGTAAAGTTGTATTGTGATTTTTAAAGGAAAACTAGTTATGATATTTTTATTATTAATAATAGTATAATCATAATAATTATACAATTAAATGATATGATAAAAAAGGGAGATTTGGCACCTTCAATACTACACAACTGATGATGAACAAGAACTTACAAATGTATTTTGTAGAGGTAGGGGTGGATTCGAGTCAAGATGAGCTGAATATTTGGCAATTCAACTCGGCTCAAGCTTGATTTCAAGCTCGCAAGTTCGAGCTTAATTTCAAGCCAAGCTTTTTCTAAAAATTAAAAATTATACATATAAAAATATTTCGTTATTTTATATACAAAAAATTAAGGATTATAAAAATTATTTACTATTATACATAAAAAATAAAAATATTATATATAAAATATATTATTATATATAATAAAAATGATTTATTATATATATGTATGTATATATAATAAAAACTATTTATTTATCATACTAGGCTCAATTAGGTTCGTGAGCGTTACGAGCCGAGCTTCACTGGGCTCGAACTCGACTCGATTAACAAACGAGCCTATATATCGGGCTTGAGCTCAGCTCAAAGTTCAGTTTAAACCGAACCAATCCGAACTTTCATGAGCCATGCTCGAATAACTCATGATAAGCTCGGCTTGTGGCCACCCCTACGCAGAGTTTGGAGTTGAAGATATGAAAATCCTCTAAAAATTGTTGAGACACTATCTGCATTTCTAATTTCTAATCACCAACCATGTGGGGTAGCTCTCATAAAATAAAGTAGTAACAAATGTTCTCCTCCTAAATCACTCTCAAACCCAGCAGGCCTTTTAAACCTATTGATACTTGAAAATCTCACCAAATGAATCCTAACCACATAGAATAATGGGAGATGCATGCATAGGTGAGCAACTGATCATTGATGTGTAGGAAGAGATTCTGCAATGGGAGATGCATGCATAATGGGAGATGCATGCATGAAGAGATTCTGCAAATCTCTTCCCCTAGCGGTTTCCTTCAATTCAATATTCTTTACAAAGAAAAGTGTCTAGACTATGATACCCAAAAGGGTATGATGGCTAAAAAACTTCTAACCAATGAACCGGTATCATACAAGCAACAACCAATCAATTAGGGGTGATCATGAGCCGGGCTCGGGCCGGGCTTTGCACTTATGATAAGGGCTATAGCCTAGCCTGGGCTTGGCCCGATCTGAGGGTCCGGGCCTGATTCCGGGCTTATATCTTTCATATATAAAACATTATATACATTTAATATTTTATATTAAATGACATATAACATGTACGCAAACTTATTTTATACCCGGGCTAGAATTGGGTGCAGGCCAGGCTTGAAATATTAGGCCCAGGTCCGACCCTAAAATTTACTGGCCTAATGTGGGCTTGAGCCCAGGCCGGGCCTGAACACAAAACCCAGGCCCAAGCCCGGAATTTCCAGGGGGGGAGGTTCAAACTTCAAAGTGCTTCCTGTATCATACCTACATCATCATCATAATCATTGTCCAAGCCTATGGGGCCAGGTAAATGAATCTTTTTTGCCAATCCATTATATTTAATATCATATCCATTCATTGGCATTTAAATCATTTCTTACTATTTCTACCCATGTAAAATCATTGTCCCTTATAATTATTAATGTATAGAGAATCTTTTCTCCCCTTCAGTTTCTTCTTTGCAGAAGTGAAAATAGAAGCTTAGAGACCCATGCTAATCAGATGCTAACTACAATATTGACTTGGGTTCTCAGAAGAGAATAAAAAAGTTTTTAGTCTCAGAATCATTGCCAAGTTGAAAGCTTTTAGAATTCAAAGACTAGTTACTGTTAGAAGCATGATTTGCAAATTTACATTACTTGTACGAAGAAAGACATTTACTTGAACAAAGTTTAATATCCAGACTTTTAAACCTTGAAATTTGCAACTTGTAACATAGTTTAGCATGTATGATTATAACAAGCCAAGGCATTGCTACCATGAACCAAGCTTTTGATCAATGGAAAGGAGTGTCCTTGGGCTTAGATTTGATTTGTAATCCATGATTTACCTTATCTTGCATGATAGATGATACAAGGGGAATTGAATAGGACAGGGAACCAACTCCACTCTGGATCTGCTATAAACCAACGTGTATAATGGGCTAAGAAACCCAATCAAAAGTGAAGATTACCAGAAACTGAGGTGTTTATTCAGATTGGGCTTTGGAGCCTGTTGTACATATATTGTTTGTAGCAGATCCCTAGCGCTCAGACAGCTCAGAGGCAGAATGAAATATGGCAGGACTCAGCCCACAAAACGTTCTTCTAAATCCTAAAATAACAATTCGATAAGGACGAAGGACGATTATGGATCTGTATTACTAATTTTCTAGGCGTTCATTTGAATCATATCCCAGTCCTTACATTACTTTTTATAAAAGAGCCCAACCCATGTATATATTAATGGGCTGGGTCCATTATCACGTAATCAGGGGTGTCAATTGGACTGGATTTGGTCCAATCCGATCCAGTCCAATGTGAGCTCATTATAAACGGGTCAGGTCCAATCCAATCCAATAAATACTTTGGACAAATTTGGACCGGTCTAATTCAATGTCTGGACCGTCCAATTTGTTCAAATTCATTTTGATTTAGATAGGTTTCAACCCAAACCCGGTCCATCGATACATATATTCGTATCTTATATCAATGGACCAGATACTGGCTTAATCCAACCCAATCCAATATAAATTTGTTACGAATGGACCAGGTCCAATCCAATCTAATAAATATTTTGGATCGGATTGGTCCAGTCCAATATGTCTTGTTGGTTCGTCCAGTCCGTCCAGATTGATTTTGGACTGAAAGGGGTCCAATCCAAAACTGGTCCATTGACACCCTTACACATAATATTAGTCAGCCCAGGAAATTTTCTAAGCCATCATCATCCTTGATTTTTCTCTTTAGAGTGCAGGTGTTTAAGTTCATTTGAATTGGATTTTTTATCTGGTGTATGAACCTATAAATTCATCTCTCCACGAATAGGGTTTCTCTACATGAAAGGATGGTACTACATTACAAAATCACATCCCATTTGGATCCCAACTTGAGTTGGGAAGTTGGGCCAACCTTAATCCAACCTAAATAAAGGGTTTGAAAAGAGTATAAATACAAATATATCTATACTACTTTAAAAAGTACAAATGACTTCAAGAATATTTCTGGAATTTTCTAAGGACAATATTTACCCCTCTATATTTAAATATAATGATAAAAAATGAGAGCAAATAGGGTAATTGGTTCTTGATATTAAATGAGTTGAAAAGAGGTAATTTAAAGATATTCAATGCATTCAATCCTCTCTCATTAAATCCAACATTTAAGTTATTAACTTGCATTCATGTTCATTGAGTCATATATTTAAGTCATTTTTATTTCTTCTCATCATTAAGTTCTATTAATTAAATTCATACTTAATAAATTAATAATTCCAATAACATAAAAGCTTATACCTTTAAAATTTACCTTGCAAAAATAGTGTTTTCACCTAAGTGGTGGTATGAAATTAAATCATTTTGGGTCAAATGGGTTAATCCATGCTGCCACGATTAAATAATAAAATTAAAAATATACGAAATGAAAAAATAGAAATTAAAAAAAAATGAGAACATTTTTAACATACATATTAAACAATAATAAGTATGTTAAATAAGAAATGTTTTTATTAATGATGAAAATGGAATGTAAAATTTAAAACCAATTGGAAATAAAAATATTTTCCTATTCTCTCTCATTAAATCCTATATTTAAAATATATTTTTCTCATCGTTAAATTCTTGTAATTAAATCCAAAATATTAATTTTAATAGTATAAAAATAAATACTTTGAAAAGTAATTTGAAAACAAAACCATTTTCTTCCCTCCTAGTGGTGGGCAAGCAATTTGGCCATTTGGGATCAAATAGATTAATAAATAATGCCATAATTAAATAATAAAAAATAAAATAAATAATTATGAAATGTAAGAAGTATTTTTATTAATGATAAAATGGAAATTCAATTTCAAAATCTACCTAGAAATTAAATGATGTCATAGTCAAATAATAAAAGAAAATTTTGGGTACATATCAAATGTTATATATTTATAAAAAATAAAATAATGGGTACATCTCTAATATTGTACATTCATTATATTGAACAAAAATAAGTTTTATACATAAGAAATAATTTTATCAATGATGGAAATGTAATACAAAATTTAATGTCAACCTAGAAATTAAACAACTTTTACTTTTAGATGGTGGGTTAAAGGTTTGAGTAAAATGATACTATAGACAAACATAAATTAAGTGTGATAAGTAAAAAGTATTTTATATAATGTAAATGAAATATATAATTTAAAGCGAAAATTATAGTCAAAGTCAATTGTACATTTAAAATTAGGTTGCAGGTTGGTCCAGAAACCAACCAAACTCTGAAAACCAGCTCTACATTTCAAATTATAAAAACCCCCACCATGTCATTAGAGGCTTATGTGGCTGTTGCCAACATGAGACTTTTATTCCATGTTGGACACAACAGAAAACCTATATCAAAAATAGGATCTCAGTTTCTCTCCTACTCTCTCTGTCTCTCGATCTCCCTCCCTTCTCTCCCACTCTCACAGTCATCTCTCAATCTCCCGCTCCCTCTATCTCTCCCACTCTCTCTGCTTCGGTCTGGAGCCAAATAAAAAACTTTCTCTTTCTCTATTGTTCTCCCTCAATCTTTCTCATTTTCTCCCTCATTCTCCCTCTCGGTCAAAATCTCATTCTCCCTAAATCTTTATCGTTCTCCAAATGGTGTAAATTTCATAGCCAATAATTTCTTGTGAAATTTATCAAATTGGTATAATAATTTTTTTAACCATACCAAGTTGGTTTCATGTTCTTTTATACAATATAATTAATACCATATAAGTGTGTAAGAAATTAAGAAAATAAAAAAACTGAGGGAGAACGATAGAAATTAAGGGAGAAGAAGAGATCAACTGAGAAAGAGAATGAGAGAGATTAAGGGAGAACGATATGTAGAGAGAGAGAATGAGAGAAATTGATATAGAGAACGTAAATACAAAAACCAAAAACCATTTTTATTTATTTTCAAATCACATAGTCGTTGAGTAGATAAAGATGACTATGAGTGAAAGAGTCTGAGGGAGAGAGAGAGAGAAACTAAAAACCATTTTTTTTTATTTTCTAATCATGCAACATTAAAGGGCAATTTCAGTATAAGCTTTTTATTGTGTCCAATATGGATTAAGAGTCCCATGTTGGCAATAGCTAGATAACCCTCCGATGACATGGCGAGGGTTTTTATAACTTGAAGTGTAGAGCCATTTGTCAGAGTTTTGTTGGTTTATGGATCAACTTGTAACCTAATTTTAAATGTATAGCGGGCTCCGACTATAATTTTCCCTAATTTAAAACTAATCCAAAAGCAATGCTATTTGTTATGTAGATGGTGGGTCAATGATCAAACTTTTCAAACAAACGCATGATGTCATAATTGAATAATAAATATTTAAGTTTATTTTTAATCATATGGTTACTTTTTTAAATTTTAAATTTCTATCCTAGCTATGATATATCTAAAATTCAAGTAATTAATATAAAGAAAAATTTCTCCCGTGCAACGCATGTGCTTAATTACTAGTACAGTATAAATACATACAAAATAATACAAAATATAAGGTTTTGCGTTGGTAGTGGTACTTTTTCAGGAATCTAAGGGTTAATGGGTCATATGTCATTACCCTACTATGTGTCATAGGGAGGAGCTCTCTCTCAAATAGATTTTTCTTGGAGTATTTGTGAAATGCTTCAAACCATTTACACATTATCATGTAAATTCTTTCCCTTTTTTCTTAACATTCACGATGTAAGATCTTCTAAGTTTGTCATGGAGCAAATAGATGAAGTCCATGCTCCACATACCGGGCCCAATCTTGTCCACATATATACAAGCCTATTCATTATCCAAATGAAAATTTATCTGATGAACTTTATGCTTAAACGGTATAAAGACACGAGAATTTTAGGCAAAATGCATATAAAGTGGTGAAAAGTACATCTTATTAAGCATGCAAATGCACTTTATGAAAAGTGAACCAATAAAAAATAGGGGTTTTTACCGTCGTACAGTTGGGGGGTAGGTGCCAGCTCGGAATTGGTGTCAATTCACGGGCAGGTATGGGTGTCATAGGTGGAGGTATTCATAAATTTGAATTGTTGTAGATCAGCAGTTCAAATCTGAAATTTGAGGTAGAGTGCAGTCTAAAAATCCCTGAAAAATATAGGTCATTTGTAGAGATTTGGACTTAATGCGCAGTCGATATTAATGAATAAACCCTAATTGAACTCAAATATTTAAGCCGATTTGATTAGTCATAAGGATTAAGATCCAGTTACACCAATTTGCTAAAAGAGGTTTAGAAAAAATCTGGTCCCAAATTGGCAAATAGTTGATCAGAAACTTCAACAGGAATCCGACGGCCGGAATCTTACTCCCGGCATGTATCTGGACACAAATTCCCACGCTAATGCTGAAAGATCACCGTTCTTAGTATGCTGGTCAGTTTGGTTCCAACAACCTGTCATCTCGACTATCTGCTGTAACTGAAGAGGGTCAAAAAACATTGATTCATTGGTAATAGGTAACAAGTCAGAGGTGGCTCCAAGGCTTGCTGAGGGAGAAGACTGTGTCGGAGACAATGGTTGAAGTGGAATCTCCATGTTTGTGAGTTGGGCTTGTATGTATGCCAGTTCTGCTTGCAAATTCACCACCTACACTCACAAAGACAACCTTTTTCTCTAGTTTCTGTTTTGAAATAATGCTTTAAACACATTGAACTAAAATGAGAAATCTCATGTTTTTCTTTAATCATAAAACTATATGGGTTTGTTAATGCAAGGGTCAGAACTAAGATGGAAATAAAAATGAAGGCATTAATCTTGCCTCCAAAACATATATTCTGAAATTAACAAAACTAACCTTATCTATAAACATTAAATACAGCTTAGTGGTATCAAAATTTTATTGAAAAAGTACACTACAGCCCATTGCAGATTCTGAATTTCATTGCAAACCTATAACAATTCAAAATGTCAAACACCTCCACCCTAAACACCAATACCCACCCGTGTATTGGCATCAATTCCCAGCTTGCACCTATTCCAACTGTGCAGTGAAGCTAAGAATTTTGATGGTGGGCCGAACATTCATTCTCCCAAATTTTATTGTTCAAATATATTTTCAATTTTTTATTCCAACTTAAATGCTTTGATAGGAAAACTTTGTCTCTTCAAAAAGTATAAATAAAGGTATTTTAATGAGCTTGGATTTCTCACCCACGAGAGCTCTACCCACACCCACATGACATCACATCCCCACATAGGGAACATCTCCTGTGATTTTATGCTAATTATGCACAGGGAGATCCAGAGTCATTTTACCAGTAAAACATGTTGTTAATATGTTGACAGCATTACATCCAGTTAAACATTGAGAATATATCTTATGCTTGGAAGATGCTCTTGGTGTCTGGCTGGATGCCATGTTGTCATGCCTTCTGTCGGCTACGGTACATTTTTTGTTCATACAAAAAGGATAAAAATGAACTTGTGAAAAGTTTAAATGTCATTTAAGTATTTTTAATCACTAAAATTAATGACATGTCAGTGTAAGGGGGTGGAATAAGTGGCTTAGCCACAAACCAAATCACCAGTAGGGGTATAGGTAAGATACCCCAATTTTAAAATCTTGATAAGATATACTTTTTGCCAAAAAAATCTTAATAAGATATAAAGAATGATCAAACCTCACCTATCAGATCCTAATAGAAAGTGACATTGGATGCAAATCTATTCATGATCATAGTGGAATATCATCCCCCTGTATGACTACAGCTAACAAATCCATGTGTAATTTATTTAAATCATTTAGTGTGTGTCCTGAATTTTCTAATATCTGCCATCCATCAGATGAGGATGATCCTCCAGGTGAGAGTGTGGTCAATTCAATTGTGTTGATGGTTTCCCCATTCATTGCAATACCCAGATACACGTGGCTAGGTTTTTCAGTGCTGAAATCTCTCTTAAAGGTGTAGTTGATGTGTAATGGCTCAAAAAGGTGAGACTTAAGCTTCAAGCGTAAGTCTCAAAGTTTAAGAAAAATTTAATTAAAGTTTGTAAATTGATGAAAATAACATATAATATATTAAATTAAAATGATAGAAGGTAGATATATCTATAAACTAGAGGTTTATAAGCAATAGGTTTTGAAATTTAATCATTAAATAAAATAATAATTAATCAATTAAAAATTATAAACATTTTATACTTAATATAAAAAAATAATTTAGAGGAAAGGAAACAACTTAGTTGATTTGATCTATTGTTGTTGTTATTATTAATAAAAAAATCAATGAGGAGAACAAATGAGAAAAATAGCAAACTCGGGACATTACATTTAGAATAATAAGAAAAATCTCACTTGATTTATTCAAAAGAAACTAAGAACTTAATTAATCCGTTTTGTATTAAACTATCTTAAACACTAAGAAAAACTAATAGAATTTGATTTACCTTATTAGTTTTTCATTTTTACTTTTTTATTTGGTCCATAATTGTCGAAGTATTTTTCTATATGTTTTAAATTATAAAAATACATATTTTTTTTGCATTAAATCACTAATTAATCATTGATATTTGAGACTTACACCTTTTTTACACATCACTCTACACCTCACGCCTTGAGGTTTGAGGTTTACGCCTCATTTTGACAAAGGTTTATGCCTAATATCAAAGTTATGTGCCTCATCTCAAGACATATGCCTCACGCCTCAAAACTTAAGCCTTTTAAAACAATATGTAGAGGGTGAAAAAATGAACATGTTCAGTCTTTCAGGACCCAATCCACATTGCCACATGTTGGATTGACACCAATAGCCATCAAACTTTTCCCTCAGCTTATTTGCTAAAATGAGCTAACGTCTTCCTGCTATTAATTCTTTTGTTGAATATAAACCCTGACCAATGCTTATATTTGCTGCAACCAAACTACTGAGTACTGACTACTGGAAAGTCAGGTGGGGACAGATGCTACTTACCGACCTTGTTGACCCAATAAAGGTTTTTTCTGTGTCACTGAAGAGGAAATGTTAACTGGTCTTTAGGACCATGTTGATCATCAAGTCCCTACCCTTAATCAGATCTTGAACTGATCTTATCAAACTACCAATCAGTGTGGTTCCTCAAGGCCATGGCTATGTTTGATTTGACAGAAAATAGAAAGAAACGACAAAAAAGTTATTACAAAATTTGTGAAATTTCTTATGAACTTTCTCAAAGTTTCTGTTATTCCATGTTTTCTATCAAACCAAACAAGGTATCAAATGTGACCATCACTGGTATTTTCTTACTATACTCGGTTGCACATCTTATCAACCCCAAGTGAAATTCCAAAAATGTGTCTTTCATCTAGGAGTTTTTTTTTTTTTTTTTGAGGTATATATAATTTCTTAAGATCCCATCTAGAAGATCTGATATTATCCATATCCCTTTGGACGGTTGAATAATGAAATGGTAAAGAAACTAACTAAGCTCTGTAACAACTGCATTCATCCAAGATTTAACAAGAGACGATAATTATTGTATATAGTGGAACCCATCTGAAAGGACGAGTACTTGGGCTTAGTATTGGCATTTTACCTAACTAATAAAGAGATGGTAACTATTTGTTTAGGCGGGGATTATTGTCAGTCAATCTCTTTTCCAAAAAGAAGCAGAGACCCTTTGAAAAAGCATGTTCTGCCAACCCTAATGTCAAAATATAGGTCCATTTGGGTGGTTATTTATGGATGCAGCATCACCTTTTCGATCCTTGCAACAAAGAGACACTGTTACGCAAGTTACAGTGTTGCACCCCAATTCAACAAAGCTTTTCAGCCTCTGGAGCCAGGAGTTCTCTAAATGGAAATATGTTTGGCAATTGGCAGTAATTATTTAGTGTCAAAGAACCATTAATCAATTAATCAAAAAGCTTAAGCTGTTAGCTAGTTGAGATTTCTGAATGGATCTTTATTCTTTAATACATATCTTATACTAAAATTTAATTAATTATAATATTGAGACTATCATCCACAAGGATCCAACATTAGACCATTTCATCAAATAGCTCAAAGCTATTCAACCTACAAGCTTTTCTCTGAATAATTTTTTTTTTTTCTAACAATTGGACTAGTTCATACTTAAAAAGCTTGAATGACCACACAAGCACAAGTGGTGAAGGTTCTTATCCAATTCTACCAAATAAATAACAGCAGTATTATTAGAGAAGAAGGTTTCTGGTTCTTGTCTGCTACAATATAAATTGAAAAGAAATCACCGTGGACAGTAACCTTCAATGAAAATTTTCTTCTTATTTTGCAGTAAAAAAAAAAAAAAAAGTTTTGATGCAGGATCAAAACAAATGGTGTAGGTCCCATCCATGTGGTGAAGACGTAAAGCCTCTAACATCTATATATGTACATAATTCAGTTAATTGTAATATTATAATATTAAAATACAAAGGTAAGATTAGGCTCAAGACCGTGTTAGATTTCTGCCTCGAAGCGGTAACATACACTAACAAAGTCAAAATGTAGAAGATTTGAATATTAATGCCTAGAGCTAGCTGCTACCAAGTTTACTTGCTACTTCCGGCAAGCAAAGCAGTAAGGGAAGGAATGAGATTGAGAGTGAGGCCAGTTTGGTTTTGGTTTGATCATTGATGATCGATCCCCCCGACCCTATTAATCAGTTCATGTTTCATACATGGCTGACGTTATTGATCTTCGTCTTCCCCCAGCAGTTCAACCACTTTGAACAGTCTTTTGTTTTCAATCTTTTTCTGTAAATAGTACTCTAGACGTACAGTACTAAAGGCCAAAGAGAAATCAAAGCAAACAGATCGAGTCCCAACCGTAAACCTAACTGTTTGACAACTTGATCAATAGAAACCAAACCCACTGTTCTTCTTCTTGTTATTATTATTAGTATTTTGTTTTCGATCGATCTGTTATTGTTATCGAAAGGAAAAAGGAAAGGGAGAAACGGGGGTGCTGTAGCAGTAGCTTACTTGTTGCTGGAGGGCGAAGATGTGGCCGACACAGCCATAAACGGGATCTCTGATACGAGCCAAGGCTTCATAACAGATTGTAACGACGGCGTCAAGACGCTTGTCGACGGGGATACGTAAGAGGAGCTTGGACACGTTGCTAGCACCAAACACCTTGTGCACCGCCGCGAAGTGCGACGCCCCTTGCTCTGAATCGAAGTAAGGTGCAAAGATGCAACCCTTTACGCACTTTCGCCTTAAGAACTTGCAAGCACCACAAGGCCCACCACCACCACCACCGCCATTACAACTGATCCCACTCATCTCTCTATGTATTATTCTACAGAGATCGCAGTTTTCCTTTCAGCCTCGGACTAAACTCGCAGTGGGGTCAGACTTTGAGAGAGAGAGAGAGAGATGCACTGGTATTTAGAGAGAAAAAGGAGGTGAAGGAGGAGGGATTAGGTCTTTATAATTCTTGATGGGTAAATAATAAGAAGAAATTAAATGATTAATAAAGATGTAGTAGCTTTGGGTGGAGGAGGAGGAGGTGGTGACTGGTGGGGACATTCAAATTGAAGGGACTACTAGCTTTTGATTCAAACTTTAAAGCCACGGCAACCCACGCCCCAAACCCAACACCAACAGGACAGGGCCACCCTTGCAGCAGCAGCCGCTTGCGTGAAGCAAAGATACATGCGGTCGATCGATTGATGGTATTGGTGTGTCATCCTGACTTGACTCCTCTCCCTGTGTATCAAATCCAACATCCACCCAACCGCTCTGCAGTTATGTCCACGTGCCATCTACTTACTCCCACGTGCGACAAACATCATCAGCTCTTCTGCAGCATACTCTTGCAGTAGTTCTTCCCTTCAATTCAAACCGTCTCCCTCGTATCATCAAATCTTACAACACTCTCCAGAGGGGCCCATTGATTGGACTCAGACCCACCTGCACCTCAACCTCCCAATCCCAAACGCAGAGTTGTTGGAAGTGAGACAACTGACGTCCTAAAAAGGGTATATCTGACATCATACTTCAATGGCTACATTGATTTACTACTGAGAGACTGAGAGACTGAGAGGTCTGTGACAAGACACGATCTGTTGTTTTAATATACCGGTCATTCAAGCAATTAATTAAGCAACATATCCCTAAAACTTAACGTGTAAATGAAACAACAGACAAACCATGCATGGAACTCGGCCACGTAAAGAACCCTAAACAAGCTATAAAAGACAATCCAACCCCAACCCCAACCATCCTCTCCATATAATCTACTAATTAACAATTAACTAAAAGGCTACTAGCTTCTGCTATTAAACATTAAACAATTCCAAGTACGAAAATACCCTTCATTTTGGGCCCACGCCTAGGGGGATTGATGACTGATCAAGATGTAAGTATGTAAATCTACCCATCAAGCTTGCGGTTGCGAAACTGAGACGGGGGTACCAGGGGGGAGAACTGGAGAACGTTTCATTATTTTTCAAATAGAAAATGGGAAGTGGGCGTTAATGTTTAATTAACTCAACTGAGTCAAGAAGCCGCACGGACGAAGCACGCAAAACCATGTCGACACTGTTGTCACATGCCGCTCGGGGTCCGTCTACTGGCACTGCGCTCGAACGCGTGGCGTCAAGCGGTGACACTGACGGACGGGGTCCCTTCTTCTTGCAAGGAAAAGGAAGTAATACAGATGCAATATAGATCTACAGAGATCTATGAGAGAGTCTCTGAGAGATGATTTTAATGAAGGCTCAGCTTCTGCTTCTCTTGGGGTGATTTTAATCGACTAGTACTGAATAAAGTTGAAGCTGGGCGCACGGCCGCGCCGTCCGCCACTTGTCTGGTCCGTGCTGGAGAAGATGAAGCAACCAGACATAGAGAAAAACTGAAAAAGAAAGAAAAAAATAAAAAGCAATGGATATCACCGGCCAGATTCCAGACTGCCCCTCCCTACGTGCCGCGTTCCTTTTGTTTTGACATTTATGATCTCTACTTGTGATTCCTTCAGGATTCTGACCCTACGATGATCAGAAGGAGAGGCTGGACCGGCCAATGCACCCAAATATCCGACGGTTCTGGGAGCCACGAACTCATGAGTCGTCTGCAGAGGCTAAGCCCATCCATGACTTTAGTGTACGTAGCTTTTCTCTGAACCCTGTTGGATACATTGAATGATGATGCATGAGTCTTCACCTCAAAGGAGGATAATTCTCCCCTCCATGTACTGTACGGTGTTATCATAAAGCTAAAGCTTGATAATTAGGGTACGATTTGGAATTTGGAATCCACACCCACTGGCTTTAATTTGTCTGGCCACTTTAATTGTGTATCACAACGTTAAGTCAATATCTCAACAAAACTGTCGGTGGAACAAGTTAATTTTTCTCGGGTCCTCTCTCTATACAATCTAACAGCTAAAAGGTTGAAATTAATTTGCATTTAAGTTGGCTATTAGCGATGTCCTGTAGCTTAAGCGGTGAAAATGCTGAGCAGAGAACAGAAGCCAGAGTATTTGTTAGTACCATGAATGGTCTCTATTGTCTGTTCTACGTATCTATCTGCACTTTGATGGATAGTTCGACTGTACCTGAATAAAGAGGAAGAGAGAGCTTCCAAACTATATTGAGTAAACGTTGAAGTTGTATACGTTTGTTTAAGAATCCATATATAGGCTCTGAAAGTGGGGGGAGGGAATTTTCATGGAAGAATCATCGCTCACTGTTTGAAAAGTTTTGACAAAGTTGGATAAAATTGCAGAAAGATGACGAGGACAATTATCAGAATTTCCCAATGGAACTGCAGAAAAATGGCATCATAACAATAGTGACTCAAGAAAACTAATGAAAAGAATGTATATATGTAGGACGCACACAATAGGTACTAACCAACTATTCGTACGTATAAACGAACATGCCATATGTATCATTTTGTGGGGGCATCTTGATAAACTTGGGAAGCTTTTGCTCTGTTCCTGTTGTTATTTTCACACAAAAAGGAGAAAAATAGAGGTAGTGGTAATAAAATATATGTTAGAGAAATTGCTTTTCTTAGTAAATAAAGATTCTTTTGTTTCCAAAATTTCTTTTTTTTTTTTTTACTTTTCAAAATAGAAAAGCTACATTTTCTTACCAAAAGAAAAATACTGTCCAAATACTAATATTTTTTTTGTATTTTAATTTGTTATTCTATAATAGTATATACCAAAATGCATAGTAGCATGATTGTTTGTATCAAATTACATTTGCATCATGGATATTGCCATGCATAACGGATATATATACATCAAACAGAGAGATGGGCTTGTTCTCAAGTTACTAATGATCCAAAGATTGGATGCGGATATTCCATACATAAACCCTAGACCTAATGCCATGCTTTAAGATAAAGTGAGAAGAATTGGAAAAACGAGTTTAATTAAAATGCTAATATAATATTCTCAAATAACCATTCAACCTAAAAGTTTAAGCTGTTAAGTGAGGTCCTTAAATAGGTTTTATTCTCTAACATGCTCCCTTGCACAAAAGTCTATTGGGCTTGAAGCGTGGATAGCAAAGGCCCACCCATACCTTGTGCTGAAACTTAATTAATTATAATGGGGGTGACGAGAATCTCAAATAACCATTCAACCTAAAAGCTTAACCTGTTAAGTGAGGTCTTTGAATAGGTTTTATTCTCTAACAAATATAAACTTAAAACTATGTGAGTGCATCAATTCATTCACATATAGCTAAACTCAACCTTTGTGATGAAGATAAAAAAATCACAAAAAGTTTTCCCGCAAAACTTGTTTTGTTTGGATCTTCTTTCTTAAGGCTCAGTTTGGAAGGGGTACAAATACAAATATGTAGAGTGTAAACCTTGGATTTTGTATCATTTTGTATGTATTTGTACTGTACACATTTGTATTTGTACGCTTTCCAAACTTAGCCTAAATCACAAATCAATGGGTATCACTATATCAGTGGAAAACATAGAAATGAAGTCAATATTTGATAGTCTAACATCAACAAATATTTATTTATATTTTTCTTTTCTTTCTTTTTGAAGAAACTAAGGGTGTTGCGCCAATATGTATGATTTTATCGGTTAGCCTTAAGGCTATTTACTACCATGTTGCTGACATAGATGTCAACATTGCGGCTGATCTGTTCCTTGAACACCTTGTTAACATGTGCCTGATAGGTGGTATTGGCATTTTTTTAGTCCAAATGCCATCACCTTGTGTCGTGCTCTATGATGAAGGATGTCTTCTCTTTGTTACCGAAGTGCATCCTAATATGATTGTAGACGAAAAATGCACTCATGAAACTGAGGAGTTCATACCCTGAGGTGGCATCGACGATGCAATCTATCATTAGCAAGGGAAAGCTATTTTTAGGGTAGGCTTTATTGAGATCTATGAAATCAATGCATATATGCCATTTACCATTAGCCTCCCTTACCATAACCATGTTAACTAACCATTCAAAGTAGTGTACCTCTCTTATGAAATCGATGTAGAGTAGTTTATCCACCTCCTCTTCGATTGTTTCCCAACGTTTTGGTGTAAAGATCTTCTTCTTTTGTCGAATTGGCCTATAGCTCGAGTCCACGCTTAGCTTGTGAGTAATGACTGAAGGGTCATTTTCTTGCATACCAGTGGTAAACCAAACAAAAATGTTAGCGTTAGCTTTAAGGAAGCTTACTAGTTTAAAAAGGATGTTGTGGGGGAGGAGAGGCCCGACTTGTATAGATTTTTGGGGCTCGACCTCGTCTAGGGGTACAGTGATGAGGTCTTCCATAGGTTGACCTCGACTAGCAAGTTCGTCCCTGAGGTTGTGCCCTTCTACTAGTCGGGCTTCTTTGTTCTCTCCTTTAAGTGTTGTTACATAGCACTACCTTGATGTTGTTGGTCACCTCGGACCACCCCGATGCTATATTCTGTGGGAAACTTCATTTGTAGGTGGTATGAAAATACCATCAATTTGAGGACATATAGAGTCGGCCAGTCGAGGATGGCATTGTATGGTGAGCTGACTTTGATAATCAAAAAATTGGTCACCAGGGTAGTGCATCAAGGTTTTGTCCCCATTGTAAGAGGCAGGGTGATCTTCCCTTTCGATTTTATGGCTGCCCTAAAGAAACCAACAAGAGGGACATTGATAAGTTGGAGTCGATCCAGGGGTAGCTTCATCTTCTTAAAGAACTCGTAGAACAAGATGTCGGTTGAAGAGTCGTTGTCCACGTGGATCCTTCTTACTTCATAATTGGCGCTCGTTAGAGCGACCACCAGTGTATCATCATAGGGCATGGTGACCCCTCTCAAGTTGTCACCAGATAAGGTGATAACCTCCTCCGGTTTTTGCTTATGGGGTGGCATGTTTCCAACTTGCATTTGTCGGGCATAGGCCTTACTAGCAGAGGCACTCTCTCCGTTTGATGTTGAACCTCTACCAATAACAAGGGGCTTGTTTGATTGGGGGTCGATTGTCCCCAAGGCCGATCTTGTTGGACGTTCACTAGAGATGTAATCTTTGAGATGTCCCTGTCTAATAAGGGACTCTATTTTGTTCTTTAGTTCACGACATTTTTTGTGTCATGGCCGACGCCGTAGTGATACTTGCAATACTTGTGTTATAATTCGGCCTGCCTTTGAGTTCTGTTTGTCTAATAACAGTCAAGAAGAAAGAGGAAGAAAGGAGGAAGAAAGAGAGAGAGAAAGGAGAAGAAAAGTTTGGTTCGAATTAGGGAAAAAGTCACTCTCCCATTCGGCCAGACATGTTTTTATGTTATTAATATAATGGAAAAGACACATGTGCCCTTATTTAAGTAAGGGACACTAGTTCTAACATAATTTTACAGATCAACAACCTCAACATAAGTATAAAGACAGAAATACCCCTACACTAACACTCCCCCTCAAGCTGGTGAGTATATATCATATAATCCCAGCTTGTTACATATGTAGTCCACTCTTCCCCGACTCAACCCTTTTGTAAATAAGTCTGCCCACTGATTTCCTGTATTAACGTATGCGGTGTTTATCACTCCATTCAGCACTTTTTCTCTCACAAAGTGACAGTCAACCTCAATGTGCTTGGTTTTTTCATGAAACACCGGATTAGAAGAAATATGAACTGCAGCATGATTGTCACAATAGAACTTCATTGGAGTATTAATGTTGTACCCTATCTCCTGTAGAAGGTTCCTTAACCACACTAATTCACAAGCAGTATGTGTCATAGCTCTATATTTTGCCTCTGCACTGCTTCTTGCCATGTCTGTTTGCTTCTTACTTTTCCACGTCACCAGATTACCTCCTAAAAAAGTGCAATAACTTGTGGTAGATCGCCTATCAAACATAGAACCAGCCCAGTCAGCATCAGTATACCCTTCTATTTCAAGTTTCCCACCACTTTTGTATATCAAACCACGACCAGGGGCCCCTTTTAAATACCTTACAATTCTTAGAACCGCATTCTAATGAGGAACCAGAGGTTTCTGCATGAACTGACTTACCACACTAACCGCAAATGAAATATCTGGCCGAGTAATGGTTAGGTAGTTCAGTTTACCTACAAGTCATTGGTATCTGCCAGGGTCTTCAAACACTTCACCCATTTCACTGCTCAGCCTAGTATTTGCTTCCATAGGTGTTTCAGTTGGTTTAGCACCTAACAAACTTATTTCTTCCAGCAAATCAAGCACATATTTCCTTTGACACAAATTAATACCATACTTAGATCTTGCTAGCTCTATCCCCAAGAAATATTTCAATTTACAAAGGTCCTTTGTTTGAAAATGTTCCTGTAGAAAAGTCTTCAACCTATCAATGTCCATTTTATCATTCCCGGAAATAACAATATCATCTACATACACCACCAATAGTATTTTCCTGCCTGAGAGTCATGACTGAAGACGGAATAATCAACTTGGCACTGTTTCATACCAAACTTCTTTACCACCTCACAAAACCTACCAAACCATGCTCGAGGAGACTGTTTAAGCCCATATATAGCCTTCTTTAGTCTGCATACCTTACCATTTTCCCCCTGAGCAACAAACCCTGGTGGTTGCTCCATGTAGACTTCATCGAGAAAATCACCATGCAAAAAGGCATTCTTGATATCAAACTGATATAGGGGCCAATCATACATAGCTACAAGAGAGATCACAACACAAACCGATCCTATCTTAGCAAGTGGGGAGAAGGTTTCTGTGTAGTCAATACCACAGGTTTGGGAGTACCCTTTTGCAACCAATCGAGCTTTCAGGCACTCAACACTACCATCAGGCAAATACTTAATAGTATAAACCCACTTACAATCGACAGCCTGTTTCCCAAGAGGAAGAGCAGTGAGGTCCCAAGTATGATTATGATGTAGAGCTGAGAGCTCTTATTCCATTGCATGGCACCACCCTGGAGAGGCAAGGGCTTCCTAGACATCCTTAGGGACAACAACTGAGGATAACAAAGTGATAAAGTGGTGATGAGAGGCGGAAAGGTGAGTAAGTGAAATATGATTAGAAATAGGATGATGGGTGCAAGTGCGTTTACCTTTCCATAAGGCAATGGGAAGATCAAGATCAGATACTAGGTTCGAGGCTAGAGCTGGATCTGTCAATGGTGATGGAGCTGGAGGAGTAGCAGCCAGTACACGTGAGCGATGTGTATACACTTGACAGATAGGTGGGCGTTCAACAGGTGGTGACACTGGAGGCAAGGACTTAGTCACGACTAGAATGAGGGGAAGAGGATCGACAACTGGAAGTGGAAGAGGGGGAGATGATGAGGAGGAAGAAGCATCACCGGACCCCAAGAAGAATAGAGTAGACTCATGCCCTCCACCAATCTTCATCCCCATCTTGAGATCCTGAAAAACACACATAGAAGGGTAAAAGGTAATGGAACAATTAAGTGACTTGGTCAGCTTACTAATAGACATAAGATTAAATGGAAATTTAGAGACATACAAATCTGAGGATAGGGATACAAGGTCTAGGTCAACATTACCAACACCACAAATAGAGGATGTAGAACCATTAGCAAGGGTAACAGATTGTAATGTTGAGCAATGAGAGAGGTAAGAAAACACACATGGAGTTCCAATCATGTAATCGGAGGCTCCAGAGTCAATAATCCAAGGATTGGGTATGGATGCCAAACAAGGCATACCTGAGTGTGCGAAAGTAGCTATGTTCTATTGAGACATGGATTGGACAAACCTCTCATACTCATCACGGGAACACTAACCATCTCCTTCTTAGGACCATCTGTGGATGTAGGAGGCATCTGATCAGCTAAACGATTCTCCTGTCTGAAAGTAGAACTGGTGTCACTAGTCATGGGATGATTAGCTCAGGTTGAGGGTGGACCATGCAAGTCATAGCAATAATTAATGGTATGTCCATCCATACCACAATGAGTACACCTCCTCGGACCCGAGCCACGTCCTCTACCATGGGCTCCCCCTGAATCTCTACCTCTAGTACGACCACCACCACGGTTATATGTAGGTCCACCACCACCACTCCGGCCATATACCGGACCACTACTACCACCACGGCCAGACTGAGCTTGTCACTGCAAAGGTTGATCTATCTGAGACATTAGAGTTCTCAGTAGATCTAATAGAAGTCCTCCGAAGTCAAGCAAACACCTCTTCTAAAGAAGGGAGAGCTGACTCTCCTAGTATTTGAGCCCGTACTGGTTCATACTCAAATTTCAGCCCCACCAAAAATCGAGTCACATCGAGTTGTTCTCTCTGTTATTGCTGAATTTTGACATCAGAAGTGAGGGGGTGATAAACATTCAACTCATTACGGATATTTCTCATACTAGCATAGTACTCCTCAAGACTCTGATTGCCCTGTTGCAGATTAAAGTATTCCTGATACAGCTGATATACGCTGGTTGTATTGTCTTGACCAGAATACAATTTCTTAGCATGGTCCCACACATCTTTGGTAGTGTCAAGGAACATGAAATTTACACTAATCTTGGGTTCCATACTATTCCATAACCACGTGATAATCTATGCATCCTCTTATTCCCAGTCTTCATACTCATGAGAATCAGTGGAGGGTTTCTCCTCCCTTATGTGTTTCACCTTCTTCTTTGCCTTCAGAAAAACTTTTACAGATTTAACCCAAGGTACATAATTCTCTCCATTCAGTTTAATGGAGATCATTTTAACATTCAAGTAGTCAGTAGGTATCATCACATTAGATTTGCTATCACTGTTATCTCCCATTATTGTTGAATTCTGTTATCACTGAATTCTGCACACTGCACATGACTTGATCACATTGATCACACTAGTTTCAACACTTGTTATTGCTGAAGGTTGCACTCTTTACACCACAAACCCTACCTACGGCTACCTGAAATCTCACCACTATATGAGCACCACTTCTCCTTCGAATCACAAAAAAAAAAAAAAACAGCATAAACCCTATCACACTACAGTCTGAAATCTCATCATACAATCTAAAACATACTTCCTATTTGATTCATAACAGAAAATATGCATATGAATCTCTTACCTCAGCACCTGAAGACAAACCACACGAGAAGAAAATCAGTCCACACACGACACCCATTGCCCCACACGAATCAGCCCTCTTCTCTTCATCGATTAGGGGAGGGCTTCTTAGAAACCACAGCAACCGACCACACAAGACACAACTGGAGGCATAGAAACCTCCAAGGGAAGAGAGCGATCACTCCTTCTCAGCCTTTTCCCTTATCTCCAATCGATGGTAGGAAATCCAAGGGAAACCCTAGATTGAGTGCACAGAGAACAGAAATCTAGGCAAATCCGAGTTGCTTAGTTGAGCTTTGATACCATGTTATAATTCGGCCTGCCTTTGAGTTCTGTTTGTTTGATAATAGTCAAGAAGAAAGAGGAAGAAAGGAGGAAAAAAGAGAGAGAAAGGAGGAGAAAAGGAGAGAAGAAAAGTCTGGTTCGAATTAGGCAAAAAGTCACTCTCCCATTCGGCCAGACATGTTTTTATATTATTAATATAATGGAAAAGACACATGTGCCCTTATTTAAGTAAGGGACACTAGTTCTAACATAATATTATAGATCAGCAACCTCAACATAAGTATAAAGACAGAAATACCCATACACTAACAACTTGTCCTAGTTGCCCTTTTTGGGGATTTTCTTCATTTTATCTGACCATTGCATGTACTCCTGCTTCCCAACTTGCATTAGAATGTGGGTTTAGTTCACATTCAAGGGAGTGTAGTTGTCATATGATGACATAGGTGTCTTCTTATCTTTCCTACTATTGGAGCTGTTGGACCTCGGATTATCTCTTTCTTTCCTTTTCCTATCAACTCTGCCATGTTGCAAGATGGTTTCTTTTCGTATGGAGAACCTGGAGGAAGACGATATGAGGTCGTTGGTGGCGGAGGCCACAACCACCACTTGGTCAAGGTCCCTGACCTCAAGCAATTCAGTGTTGAAGGGATGAGCGTAACTTTGGAGTAATTCTCTAGGCTTCTCCTTCATTGCCATGAGGGCAGCCGAGGTCTTCTGGAATTGGCGTTTGCTTACGAAGTGTGCTATGAAGATGTCTGTGAATTGGTTCCATGAAGTGATGGACCAAGGGGTGAAACCTAAGAACCACCTTCTAGCAGTGCCCTTGAATGTCATTTGGAGGGCTCTACACATGAGGGCGTCAGAGAATCCATGGAGGAACATGATTGTGTGGAAGCTCTCTACAGGTGATCATTCAGGTCAGTAGTTTCGTCATAAGTTTCCATGTTTGGAGCCTTAAAGTTTTGGGCAGTGGCATCGTGGTGATGGAATTGGTGAAGGGTTCCATTCTGCTTGCCAAGTTGTGGTGGTTGGTAGAGGTGTCAACTTTTCCTTCCTTTCCCTACCTTATCTCCACTTGGATGGCACCGAGTTCCACATGGATGTCTTGAAAATGACGATCTCCGATAGCTAGACCTCACCCAAGAGATGTCCAAATGATTTAGATAGTATCCCAAGTTGGTCGGGTCTTTCCCCCTACGAGCCCACCAACTATTTGAATGCTTGTGGATTGGATACTTGAGGGGGAAGAGGAACGATACGCCAGCCAGCCCGTTGCTCAGATGGAAAAGGGTTGTCGTGCTTCCTGTGCTCATCCTCATCTGCATCGTGATTGGAGGCATCACAGTCAATGGGGTGCTCCCTTCGATCGTCTGTGCCCTTGCGATGATGAGAGGCCTCTCGGTCGACGTGTCGACTTGGGTAATGCCTTGAGGAGCGGGGGCAATGTCAGATCGCCAAGCGGTTGTTACTCTCTGACTCCAAGGGTTCTTGCTTGACCCTACCCCGTAGTTGCTAGTTGAGGGAATGGTTGGTCAATCTTTTGTCGTGGTTGTCTTGTGCATTAGTGAGTTGGCTGTTTTGGGGTTGGCCTTCTACTGGTTGTTGGAAGTTGTCTTATCAGTTAGAGATGTGTTCTATTCATTGCAGTACCATGTTAAACTGCTCCTATATCACCAAGTTTTGAGGAGAAAGGGAGATGTTGTCCTGATCGTTGGCTATTTGTGAAGTTGGAAGTGGGGAAATTTGAATTTAGGAGGAATATTTCTTTAGTAAATTTTTCCCACAAACGGTGCCAATTGTTGTTGCCAAATTTTGAAACAAGGGCAGCTTCATCACTTCCAAGGTAAAGAGGTTGAAGGTCCCACCTACAAAGATTCAAAAGATGTCAAAGTCCTTAGGATCTCTGGAAAGACCGATGTCTCAGTAAGCTAGAGTAATTGAAGTGAGCATATGCATGTAAGAGATATACCTATGGCCATGAAGTCCCTTATATAGTCAGAGTCACCTAGAAGCCTGCTCGATGGGCATGATATATTGGTTCACTTGTCGAGGGTTGCGATCATGAAAGTTAATAGAGCGAGATCCACACGGTCAAATGTTACCTTACCATAAATGCGCTAGAAAGAGCTCAATCGAGACCATAACATCCACAATTAACGAATGCCCTCGCAATAATAACATGAAATGACGATAACACCCCTAAATGGGGCCGTGATGATAAAAATGCCCATGGGGCGAGCTACTGTCATCCGTGATGAAGCGGTCATCAATAACACCCTTATCAAGTCCAATTGTCCAAGAATTTGAAAACCATAGCCCAATGATTTTTATTCAAGGATGTTTGATAATTGCTGAAGTGATTGATTTATCGATCGATGACTATAATTTAAATAATTTTTATATCCACTAAAAGAGAATGCAATAAAGTCATCTAGTACTACTTCAATTTTTATCAAGCAAAGCAACCCCTAAAGAAGGGATGGGACAAAGTTAAAAAATGTGATGAGGTCAACTTGAGCCTTGATGCTATTCTCAACATTCCTCTAAATACAAATATTTCTTCTAACACTTCGTTTGTTTGTAATACAAATACTAAACTGGGGTATTTATATATCTTGGGGTATTTATATATCTAGATTTGTGTTTGTGAGATATGTAAAAAAATAATGATGATTCGCGTTTGTGAGCATTTATTTGATATGTAAAAAAGTAATAATTATTAGATTAAAAATATATTTTCTAACACTTTTGTACACTGAGAAGTACTTATTTTTTGGATATAATTTTGTGTTTTTTGATCAAAGTTAAGGCATTTGAGCATAAGATAGTTGGAGCATGATGAGCCTATACTTTGCACCGATTTTAAACAAACAAGATGAGTGCAAAAACGGTTTAAAATGTAAACCGTATTTACATACTTGAACCGAAAAATGGGTAAATATACAATGTACATATTTTCATTTGCATTTGCATTGCAACCAAACACAACCCACATAAAAATTTCATTCACCCAAAAATAAAAAGAAAAAGAAGAAAACAAAGTTCAAATTGTCTTTCAATATAAAATACTCAGAGTCTACACAGTTAGGAAAATCGATTTCCGAAAACCTCAATTGTTTATATTATCGCAGTGATTGTTGAGCTTATTGTTTCGATGTTAAACTACCCTCATTGTCTGGTTTAAACATTAAACTAGTGGGTCAGCTCATTGATAAACAGATTGGTTGGTTGTCTTTGAAATTGGTTTCTAATGTTAACTAAGATTAACGAATACCAAGGCTAGATATTATCACATACCATTAAATCGATCGATTCCTTTATCACTATCTTCGATACATCGATCGTATTTGGATTGCTTCAAGGTCAATGTTATCAGATGGTTCATTTTGTTATTAGTTGCTGATCTTATCTCTTCCTAAATGATCCTACCGATTTTTGTGATTAGAAAATAGAAATCTCACCTCAGAAGGTAGTCGAATTAGGGAATATTAGTTTATACTCCATAAAGAATTTAAGATTTTGGTCCAATCAAATCCAATGTCAGCATATAAATTATTGGATGATTTACTTGTGCCTCCACTGTGATTTCAATCGAAAGTAAGACTTGCCCTCAGGTTTATTTAATAATATATATCTCTTTTGACTGAAAAATTATTGGGTATTTGTTAGCATAGAAGAGACCTCTTTTATCAAGTGTATTAACAATTATAAATTATTAGCTTTGCTTATAATATTTTAAATTTGAGAGAAAAAGTGCCATCATTTATAAATACAAAGTTTTTCATAATAAATTTTTATTTTATTTTATGTCAACCCATTTTTCAACTTCCCATTCCCATAGTCCCACCACCTTATGCTTTAGAAGGAACTGCTTGGCCCTTTAAGAAGTATAAATTAAGGTATTTTTTGCCCCTATGATATACAAGAAGGTTCCAACAGGGTGAAATGGATTTTAAAAAGGTTTAATGTGTAATCCAAGCAAAACCATATACATTAAGGTGATGCAAAATTTACATCAGTTTCTTAGATACAAAATTTGTAGTGTTACACTATCAATGAGTGGAAATGAGAAAAAAGTACAAATTTTGTATTAGATAGAAATCTACATCATCATCCATACTTCATCCCAACTATATGGGGTCAGCTACATGAATCCTATTTCATCAATCCCTTAAAATCCATATCAACTATTAAATTATTATTAGTGTTTAAATCATTTCTTACTATTTTTACCCATGTCCTTTTTTTTAGTCTATCCCTATCTATTTTAGCCCCTTCCACTTCTAACAAATCCCTTATTGTTGGTGGTCTTCTATGCACCAAACTATTTTAGTCATCTCTCTCTCTCTCTCTCTCTCTCTCTCTCTCTCATTTTATCACGTATTAGAACTACTCCTTGGTAGGGGTGCTCACGGTTAGGTTAAATTGAACCATGAGCTAATTTTTTTTTTAAAACCAAATTAGTACCACTAATTTTTGAAAAATTGTGAACTACTGAAATCAAACCGAAATCAATCAATTAACCAATTGGTTAGCTGCCAATTTTTCTCTTTGGTTAACCAGAAACTGAACTAATACCACCAATTTTTGCAAAACACTGAACTAAAACCAAATCGACCGGTTCTAATAACCAGATTTTTTTATTTAGTTTCCTTGGTTCTGTTTAGTTTTTTTGGTTTTTATTGAACACCCCTACTCCTAGGTTCCAAAAGATTACTTCATTCATGATTCAATCTTTTTCTAATTTTTTCGCTCATCCATTTTAGGTTTTGGCATTCACATTTCTACCACGCCCATTTTTTGGACATGTTGGACAGAGTGTCTTGAGATAAACTTTCATGATCCAATCTTTCCTATAGATGACTCCATTCATTATCCAAATTGACATTGAAGTACTTTCTCAAAAGCAACTTCTTCATTTGACTTCTAAAAGCTCTAGATAAGTGTTTATGTTATATTTTTTATCCTTTCTATATATAGCAAAAAATAAATAAATAAATTCCATTCATCTAATGAAATATTGTTATCCGGAATCTCAAGACAACCGAGAATTTCTTACCACTGATTCTTTTACTTACCACCCCCACTACTACTCTACCAGTATTGTTAAATTTATTATTTTACATCTCCTAATAAATGTATAAAGAAAAAGGGGAAAGAATAAAAAATATTCTCCAATGGAGCCAAACTAGTTTAAGAATTTGGCTTTATTATGTTGAAAACTTCCAAATTTTAGATATCTTCAAAGAACCTGCTATACATTTAAGGGATTCTAGCTGATAAGGGCAACTTTTGGGCCCTAATATCAATAAAAAATAACCTTTTTAATATAATTTCTATAATAGGTTAACTTTTTATTTAAAATATCAAAAAGGGGCAAAACCACTATTCATCTTCTTCTTCCTTAAACCACCGAATAAATCTCCCCACCTCTATCTCTCTCCCTTCTTCTTCTTCTTCTTCTTCTTCTTCAGATACCTCTACCCTTTTGTTGTTCTTGAATTTCAATTTGTTCTTTGTAATCCATTAGGAGCACATTCCTCTGCTTGGTTTTCTAGAGAAACCAGCACTGAATCTGGCTTGCCCATTCCTCTGCTTTTCGATTCTCCATCTCCAAGCTTCCCACCCCTCTGGTAAGCAAGTCATACCGGTAAGCAAGTTGAACGACAACTCTTTGCTCGACCCAACTGATCTTCCCTCAAAGAAGATTTCATAGCTTCTTCTGTGTGATTTTCTAGAGAAACCAACACTGAATCTGGCTAGCCCATTCCTCTGCTTTTCGATTCTCCATCTCCAAGCTTCCCACCCCTTTGGTAAGCAAGTCAAACGGCGGCTCTTTGCTCGACCCAATTGATCTTCCCTCAAAGAATCTCCATCAGTGGTGAAATTACGCCAGATTTCACAGCTTCCTCTGCGAACCTTGTTCATAGTGTAGGAATCGATGACGTGAGCGACGTAGTAGGGAGGTAAATATTCTGGTCTCTCAGAAGCCTATTGGAGGTACCTGAAGCAGCTTTGGACGCCATTAATGCTTAGAAATCGGAATCGGGGAAGATCTATTCGATGGTTTAAAGGAGGAAGGAGATGAATAGTCTTTCTGCCCCTATTTGATATATATTTTTTTAAAAAGTTAACCTATTTTAATAATTATTTTAAAAATATTATTCTTATTGATATTAAGGCCAAAAAATTGCCATTATGAACAATAAATCCCTACATTTAACATTGGATATGAGTAGAATGGTAAAAACAAGATTCGTATAACTGACCCACATGGGATAAAGCTGCTGCTGTTGTTATTGATGATGATATATCACTCATGCATTGATGAAGAATTAACCTGACTCATTTGACATCATCTTATTTAGATTTAACTTGACAAAATAGGATACGTCACTAAAATGGCAAAATGGGATTCAATTAGCCAACCTTACATAGTTGGGTTAAGGCTTGGATGATGATGATGAGGAGGAGGATACGTTACTCATGCACTTGACAGAAACTTTTCTACATGATAATTGATAAGAATGACCCTGACCCATTTGACATAATCTTATTTAGTTTCAACTTGACAAAATACTCTTAACGCATGCCAACCAACAAGTTAACCTCCCCTGCCTCTCTCACCTCAAAGTCATACTTTATAAGCCTTATATAATAAAGGCCATCCACTTGGTCAGGCTATTTACTATTAATGCCAAACTCAAACATCAAATGGGATTGTGTCTTACCAATAGAACAACTCGGTTGTCTATAATGTTTCAAAGTCTTAACATAAATCTGCCTTTATGTTCAACTTATATTTTTTTGTTTCTCTTTATATAAATTGTTGTTTTTTCTTTTAATAATTTATTAAAAATTTTTGGATTTTAAATTAAATCAGATCAGTTTCGGATATTCAACATCCTTAATGGATTCGAACTCAAATCACCATTTGTGAGATTCGACCAGATCTCGTATATATGCTATCAGATTGGATTTGGATATACCTTGATTCGAATCCGATCTGATCTGTTAGCATCCCTGTTTCTCAATTCCAAACAAAAACCTTCTCTTAGTATTGGTTACAAGGGTATTTACCTATGTACTCACTACGGTGGTTGTTTCAGTCCCGCCATGGGATGGCCATGACATTTGGTTTGCCATGGATGGGACTGGTCCACAATATATTGTGGATCAGCCCCGTCCACAACACAAAATTTCTTTCAGTAATTTATCTCGTGGCTGAGTTTGGTCCCCAGTGTTTTGACAATTTATCTCTCCTACTCATTGATAAGATGCATCACACATTTCTCTTTTTACACTAACAAGGGATAAAAGAAGTGTGATAAACCTGAGAGCTATCCAACCATAATCAAAAGAAAACCATTCGATGCCATACCTCAGCTTGGTGTCCGGCTTGCAACCTAACACCAAATGCATCACACTTCACTTGCCAAAAATTGCCAATGAGAAACATCCTATAAAGGCACTAAAATTTATTGGTTAAAATTATTCTATTACCATTTTTGTTAAAATTAATATTTACTGGTTAATATTCAATTGTTGATGCCTTTTTTCAATTTATTTATCATATAAATTATAAAAATTAGACATTTATGATCAATTGTGTAGATTACTAGGGGTGTGCATTCGGTTTATTTGGTTAAAAATCGAATTGAATAAACCAAAATTTTAAAAACTGAAATAAAAAAATAAAACCAAACCGAAACCGAATTACAAGAAAATCGAAATAACCGAATCCAAAATTTTCGGTTCAATTTATGGTTAAAACCAAATTTCATTAACATACATAAAATATTGTATATTATAACACACACACATATTATGAAACTAAATTTCATTATAATATACTATATATAATATATTAATATATAAATATATAGCATTCTATGTTATATATTATATAATAAATTTTGGTTAATTCTGTTTTTTTTTTGGTTAACCGACTTTTTAATTCTAAAAACTGAAATTTACAAAAATCGAATTAACCGAATCGAATAACTCCACTATGGGTATGGATTGGACACCCCCTAAAATACCACTATGTGATTCACACAATCTGTCCAGGTTCAAAATACTTGTAGACTATGGTATGGCATAGATTAATTCATGCCAAAGTGATGTGGCGTGGACCAGCCATCCACCAATTTTTTATCCACACTAGAGAATACCCCTAAAATACCCTCATTTTCCTTATTTATTTACAAATCCTCCATATTTACATACGAAATTATGTTCCGACTTTATCCACTTATGGCCCTATTTGGCAACATTCTGCAAAAACGTTTTGCGTGTTCGCGGTGTTCTCGTGGAGCATAAATGCGTTTGGTACAAGAAAAACAAAAAGAAAAAAAAAACAAGGTGTTTCGCGTAAGAACAACACCCAACGAACACATTCTTTGGGAGTGAAAAATTGATGCTCCCAAAGAACGCATTCCTAGGGAACGTGCGGTTCCCACGACGTTAACCCCTATTAATGAATATGTGTTAATGACTCCCACGTGAGAGAAGGAGTATTTTGGATATTTCACACTAAATGATAGAAAGAAGCCCTATCAAACATTTTTGTTCGATAATGAACTCTTCCAACTTTCCACTACAAATCTCAAAGGAAGGAGGGACTTCCTTGGCTCCAATTGGGCGACAAGCGAATGGTAGAAAGCACTGACGACACTTGTGACATTTCTGGCCAAGAATGCGTCAACAGGTATGTTGTCTCGTCACTGTACCTAGTTTTGTATCGTGTGCTCTATTTTAAACTCACCTTTTCTCCAATCAGATTCACCTAAACTCGTTTTTTGCTCCCACCGCAAAGATGAATTTTAAACAATCTGTAACCGATGCGATCTGAAATCGTTTTTCTTATATTATTTTGTTTGCATTTGTTATATGTTTTGCCAAATGGGTGTGGTTCCTTCTCTAATCCCATTAATGGTTATATATTATGCCGAATGGGTGGGATTTCTTTTCTAATCCCATCGTTGTGTTTTGTTATGTCTTTTGTTATATGTTGAGTAATATGAAGATTGTCTTTTGTTGTATGTTACGAACCTTTGCAAACTTATGTTAAGAAATAGTTTATTATTCAAATGCTATTTTCGTTCTCCAAAAACAATTTGCCAAACATAGGACCTAAGTTTCTAAACAAGTAGGAACAGATGGAAACATGGCCAAACAGGGCCTAAGTTTCTCATAATTACAAGGGAAAATTCCCAATCAGTACCCTATACTTTAGCTCGAATGATAATTTGGTCCCCAAACTTTAAAATACGACAATCCAATACCCAAACTTTCAAAATGTGACAATCTATTACCGGCCGTTAACCAAACTTTTAATCAATCGTTAAGTGATATTTGAAAAGTCAAAAATGCCCTTTAAATGTCATATAATTCTCTTTATCAACCATGTAAATGTTAACAAAATATTAAACAGTCCTAAATCCTAGCCTTTTCTATTGAAAGGACATTTTTGACTTTTCAAATGTGATTTAAGGTTTGGAGATCAAATTGTCAGTCGAACCAAATTACAGGTACTGATCGAGAATTTTACCTAACTACAATTCTTCTCACGTTTGTCGCACTCCCAGTCCAGCAGTCCTGCAACCGAGAAATCAGACATTGCTATCCGTTTTATCGAAAGCCAAAGTCGCAGACCGTGGTCCGTGGCTATCGGGTATCCTTTTACCAAGAACAGCTTTTGCTTGCTTGAGGAGAGAAGCGAACCCTCCTCGCAGAAAAATCAGAGAAACTACAAGGTCATATTCGACTAAAACATTGCTTCTCCCCGATTCGATTCTTTGTTTGCTCCCTCGTTTGAATCCAAGAACAACCTGTGAAAATTCTTGCTGGTTCGTAAAAGAAGCCCTATTTTTTGTTCCATTCCATCCCCTTCAGTAATCAGGATTTGTGGGCAATGGCTGCTCGAACGCTCTCCGTATTACCGTCAACAACTGCCGCTTCACAATCAGCCTGTAGAAAACCAATCCAATCTTCTCAATCCTTCCCTTGTTATCTCAGACCGGCAATTTTGGTGAATACTTTGCTCGGGAATAAGCTCTCGCTTCGTCCTTCCAATTTGAGGCCCCTACTCCGCCGGCAACGCCCGGCTGTTGCAACTGTTTTGTTTAGTCTCCCGACTGCGTAAGTTCCGGTTTCACTTTTGTTTTGATTTCTCTGCACTGAGGGCATCATTTCGGAAGGATTTTGATTTTTTATGATTGTTGTCTTCTCCTTTTCCAGAAAGCCAGATAGGGCTCCTGCTGAGAAGATACCCAAGTAAGGTTAATTGAGTGTGACTGCATATTATTTTTATTTTGGACTGATTTTGTTTTTGGATTTGTTCGTGCTTAAATTTTCTGTTGAATAATGGCGAAGGTGGTCTGCGAGGGCGATAAAGTCTTTTGCAATGGCAGAATTGGAAGCCAGGAAGCTTAAATACCCGAATACCGGGACCGAAGCTCTTCTCATGGGGATCTTGGTTGAGGGTTAGTGATTTTCGAGTTCCTAGAAAATTTTGTGTTATTTGGTTAAAATGTTATTGATTTCGTATAAAATTTAGAGCTCCAACCTGTACTTCTATGACAAGGTGAATATTGATATGGACCTCATAGTTCCATGAGTTTAATTTTCACTTTGAATGCACACTGATGTTTTTAATCCCATATTTAGTAAAAGCAAATTCTGTTAGTTTCTCTTTATGCAAAAGGATTTATTCCTACTAAACAAGTTGTCCAACCTGTAATGAGTTGTTTGTATCAGTTTTATATATTAGGGCTATCTTTTGGTTAACTACTTTTGTGACTCTTGTTGGTATCGGCAGTCTATTGCTGTATAGGTCATTAGATCAGTTCATTCAGTACATTTAACGCTTCATGTAACTTTTAATCTGCTCCTCGGAATTTGCTTTTGTTTAGGTTCTTGCCATTTTCCTTATAGCTGGTACTAACAGGGATTACCGTCCTTGGAAATAAAGCATTGGAACATGAAAATAGAACATTCTCAAGAACCTAAACTTGTTTGAGCATCTTCTCTCCCCCCCAACTCCCTGACACACTTGTGTGCATAAGGTGGAATATCATGTGCAAGTTTGATAAAAATTATAGCAGCTCTGTAGGTAATCAATAAGGAAAAGAATGAAAGAGATTAGTTAATTTTTATCACAGTTAGTGTAGAGACTTCTTAATTGATGATGTTATAGAAGTTTCTATCATGTGGCAAGAGCATGTGCCAGTAGACAGTATATTCTCATTCACAGAATTGGCTTCCCGCAAGGAAAGCAGCAGTCTGGCTGAATTGAAGCTTTTTTTTTCCTTAATTAACTTGGGGGATGTAAAAGTAAGGGTGTCTTCAGAGATCTTTAGGGGAAGATTAGAAGGACCTTATTGGCTCTAAGGACTTGATAAGAGAAGAGATCATAACATCACTTAAAGGTATATAGGTTTTATATAGGTTGGACGTAGAGAGAGATTCTTAAGTGGTTATTGGCTGGAAAATAAATGGAATGGATGATCCAGGTCCTTGGTCTGTATGAAATCACATAGGAAGGTTAGATATTTGGCTTCTAAAATGAACATCTATCAAAATGGGTTGAATGATATGCCAATTCATTGGCTGACAATCTAGCTACAGCCTCTGGAGTCGGGGTTCATCTGTCCAGGAATATGCCTCAGTGCTCTTGAGGTTGCTCTTTTTTTTTTGCCTATCTAGCCTTTGAGCCTGTTGTTTTTTTATCTTGCTGTCATATGGCTTGGGTTAGGTTCTGCTTTCAAAGGATTTTGTATCTTCATATTTCCTTTTTTTGGGTTCATCTTTTTTTTTATAAGTTTTTATTTTGGGGGATTATCTTTAACAGGTATATTTTTTGTTATGAATGAATTAGAACTCAGTGTTAAGAAGTATTTATGGTTGGCTTACCTAAGGGAAGGGTGGTTATAAAGCTGTCTTCTTCTGACATGCGATTCAATTTTAGGTTTGAACCAGGTTTATTTATTCAAACCTCAAACTTGTGTCTCCAAAGGCAATTTGGAAATGTATATTTGAGGCTAGAGAGTCATTGTTTGATCCCTTTGGGCTGTAGACTTCATTTGCATATGATTTGATGCATATTGAGAAAAACATTTTTCATTTCAGGTTGCAAGGGGCATATAAACTCATGCTTGATGATGATCTTTGACACTAATAAACTTATTTTCATCATCTTGCAACTGAAGTTTCACCTATATTGGCCTTGATCTGTGATGTAGATGGGGTTCCCCCTCCAATTTCAAGGGCTCAATTACTGAGTGTACTAGCTTCTTCACTGGAGGGCAGAGGGCATTGTCTCATAAGAGGATTGTACCTTACCAACAAGGGAGGATAACAATTTTGGAGATTGGTTCCTTGTAAATAGGTATGTGGACCTAATCGAGGACATGCATGGGGCTACAACAACCAATGTTATAACACCTTAGAAGAGACATCAAAGTTTCCTGTCACATTGGGACTTCACCAAGGCTTGGCACTTAGCCCTTATTTATTTGCACCAGTCATGGATGAATTGACTAAACGTATTTTGGAGGAGGTTCCATGGTTTTTGTTGTTTTCTGATGACATGTATTAATTGATGAAACTAGAGAAAAATTGAATGCAAAATTAGATTTATGGACTAATATCACTAAAAGAAAAATATATGCAATGCAGATTTAACAATAATAGGAGTGGGAACCAGGGTGCACTTAGGATTGGAAACCAAGAGATACCTCAATGTGACCTATTCCTTTACCTTTGTTTAGTGATCCATAACAAGGGAGAGATTGAGGATGACGCCGCTCATAGAATTAGAGCAGGAGGGGCAAAATGGAGGGGAGCATCCAATGTCTTATTTTATAGGAGAATACTACTTAGGCTAAAAGGAAAATTCTATAAAATGATTATAAGGCAGTAATGTTGTCTGGACTATGGAGTAGAGTGTTGCGCAGTCATGAAACTACATGTCCAAAAACGAGTGTGGCAGAAATGCAAATTTGAGATGGATGAGCAGGAAAACAAGAAAGGGTAGGATTAGAAATGAACTTACTTGAATCATTCATCAAAAAAAAAAAAAAAAGAAATCAACTTACTTGAAGGAATCTAGGAGTAGCTCTAATAGGCCATAAAACAAGGGAAAGTAGACTAAGATGGTTTGGTCAAATGCTGAGAAGACTACTACAACACTAGTAAGAAGAAGTGATCTGTTACAAGTTCAAGGGTATAGAAGAGGCTGGGGGCAGAGCAAAAAGTGCATGGGTTGAATTAGTGAGAAATGATTTAATGGCTCATAATTTAATAATGGATACCGCACTGAACAAAACAGATTCATGTAGCCTACCCCACATATTTGGGACGAGGCTTAGATGATAATGGTGGTTCTTCGTAAATGTGTCTCATGTTTTAATGTTGAAGGTATCTTTGTTTCTCAATGCAATTATGCCTTCAACTATCTTAATGATACAGTTCTTGTTCAAACATATCCAGAAGACAGTCCTACTGAGATCAACTATCAACTCCCAGACATTATCAGTATGGTAAGCTGGCTTGCATATTCATTTGTTCTTTATGTGCCTATCATTTGGAATCTGGCTTTCATATACTTATTTCTTGAGCAGTTGTTTTCATATACTTTGATATTTCAGGTCTACTGGCAAACGATTGTTATCGCACTGAAGGCTTAAGCTTTTGCATCTAGATACTAGATAAAATTTATTTCTATGATGGCTTAGATCAGCCTATAGGATTGTGGTATTAGCAGAAGTGTTTTGTAGAGAAATGCAGTATTTGACTATCTTTCCTTTGTAATTTTATGTTTGGCCTTGTATGGCCATAGTGTCTCCTGCCTTGGTTTGAGCTATATTTGCTTTTCTGTGCTTTTATCTTTCTTAAAATAAAAATTTGTCATCACTGTATGTGTATGAAAACTAATCTTGCAAAGTTTTATATTTCAGGAACCTCACCACCACCAAAAAAATGCCCACTACTTACTAACTTATTCCATTATAACTTGCAACTCCATTAATGTGCCATTGAACATGCTAAAAACTTCAACTGTGTGCACGTTGAGATCTAAGGTTTCACACATCTATAGCTTGACAGTTACATAGCATTTATTTTCATGGACTTGGTTTTGTTTTACCTTTCACATTTTAAACCGTATAGCCATGCGATTTGAATGTTTTATTTAGACTTTTATTGAGAAGGAAAAGTTTGGTATTATCTTCCATATCTATCATGTATTGGCACATCTTTATATCATCTCTTTTGTCAGCAGGAACCAGTCTAGCAGCAATTTTTTTGCGGGCAAATGGAATCACACTTCTCAAGGTGCGAGAAGAAACTATCAAGTTACTTGGAAAATCTGACATGTATTTCTTCAGTCCTGAACATCCTCCATTGACTGAACCAGCTCAAAAGGCCCTTGATTGGGCAGTTGATGAGAAACTGAAATCAGGTAGTTTTCTGTCTTTATTTATTCTTATGGTTGCAATAATTTTAAATGACTGTATATGGCTGTTTTAGTATGCTGTAATTTTGAGTCCCGATTGCTCATTTGTGTGTACCATATACATCCACCCTTCATTGGGTGATATAATAATCTGTGCATGATCAAGGGGCTGTTTACATGAGCAATGCCCACAGGTTGGGTGGAGACATTTATTATCAGTTGTGTTAGGGTTCTTTGTCTTGGTTATGAAATAATTGTAGTAGATCTCTTCAGGTCATGATACCAAGAATATATGTCTGTGTAATTATTACTATGTCAATTCTAAGTAAACCAAGCTGAGAAAAAATATAGGTTATTAGCAAATCCTTTGTGTCCTAATTCTATGAATTTTAGTGATAAAAGTCAGTGGAGATTTTTGAATAGTGCAGGTACCATCTTCATGGATCAAAGAAATTGCAACAGATAGAGTTCAGGATCCATCTCACCAAGGATTCCGAAGATCATCCCCATAGTTCTTTAACTTGTTTCTGAACTTCTATCATTTTGTTTTCAACTTCAAATAGAGCCAGGAGTTCTTTCTTCAACAACCTTAGTGAAAGGAGCAATAGCCTGTTATTTGAAAATTTTATCATGTTTCCCTACTTCAATCTCTGTTTTTGGATTTTCAAGTATCCAACAAGAATGGTCCTTTGGCCATTCTTCTAAAAAAGTCTAGGCACAATGTTCAGTTTAGAGACTTGTCCTCATTTTCTCCAACAATGGGTTTCCTAAGGGAATATGAATAGATGATAATGTTATGTAGTCCTGATAAAAAATTTCATCACTTATATCCAATGAAAAGTTGCAACACAATATACTTATTGTATACCTCTTTTCTTTTTATATAATGTTAATTTTTTGCTTTAAAAATATCCAATGAAAATCTGATTTCCCAGATATGTTATTTTTTATTAGTGTTTAGAAAACCGGACCAGACTGGCCGGTTGAACTGTGACCCAGGGCACTGACCGGTTTGGTCACAGCCCAATAACCGGATTTGCTTAAACCCACTGAAAACTGTCTGACCGGCCGGTTTAACCGAAAAACCGGTGAACCGGTCCTGGTTTCATGAAACCGCCCAGGTCCATACATAAGTGAAATTTTAAAATTTTGAATCCAAGACCTTTTATTTTTCACAGATTACTTTATTACCACTAGTCCACCTCTTTACTTGTGCTAATTAATGACTATACATATTACATTATTATGCCCATATTTTAAAGAAAATGTAAGTTAAAAGGCTTGAACCCTAGTCATCTGTTTTAAAAATTAAGAAGCTTACCATCCATCCACCATATTTAAGTACATTAAAAATTGTAAAATATATTATATATAGTAGTTATATGACCTGTAGTATATATATTTATATGCCACATCATCACGGTTCGACCCTGGTCGAACCTCTAACCCGTGAACCTCTCCCTTCTCTGGTTCTATGCCCGGTCTGGTTCTCTAAACATTGCTTTCTATTGTCTTCTCAAGCTAAATTTCCCGATTGCTTCAGAACTATAATTCTTGTTGACATTGTTGGAACCCGTGAACCTCTCTCCCTTCTCTGGTTCTATGCCCGGTCTGGTTCTCTATACATTGCTTTCTATTGTCTTCTCAAGCTAAATTTCCCGACTGCTTCAAAACTATAATTCTTGTTGACATTGTTGGTGACCCCAATATTGGTATTCTCAAGACTGTACACCTCATTTGGATCCAGATAATTTAATTGCTATTGTTACAGAAATATGAACTCAAATTACACTCTAATAATACCACCTGATGCAACAGGAAAATGAAGTTGTCTACGATGTACTTGGAAGAACAACACAAAATTACTTTGATAACCTGAACCTAGGGCTGCAGCTTGGGCAAGCTCGGGTTGAGAATTTGTTAATATTTGAATGGATCTAACACAGTATAAAATTCTTCAAATCAGGGCCCCTGACTTGCAACCCCTACCTGAACCTAAGTCTTTTAGTGGGAAACTAAAAGAAAACCTGTTATTATTATTAATTTTATTTTTATTATTATAGGAAACGGTAACTTTATTGATGATTTGAAAAGATTACAGATTTACCACCCACAAAGTGGATGGAATATCAAAACAAAATCTTACAAACAAGCCCAAAACAAAGTCTCCCTAGTAGCTCCTTGCTTAGCTAAAGTGTCAGCCGTTCCATTTTCTGACCTTCTTACCCATTTAAATTGCACCCTGATCTCCCTTGCTAAGCTAATAATCTCTCTTAGAGGCTGTTTAAGAGACCAAACTCCCAAGTTTCTAGATTGCATCCACCCTATTACCAGCTTGGAGTCTCCTTCCGCTTCTAATTGCTGCATTCCCCATTGTTTTGTCAGTCTCAATCCTTGAAGTAAGGCCCTTACTTCTGCCCTTAAGGAATCCCCCATCCCAATTGGGCGCAAGTAAAGGGCCAAGACTTTTCCTTCCTCATTTCTAAACACACCCCCAACTCCCAACTGACCTGGATTACCCAAGGAGCTTCCATCAAGGTTTAACTTCACCCTAAAGTGAGGCAGTGGTGCCCAACTTTCTTATAGAAGAGGGAGAGGATATAGTTATAGCACTCCAATTTCTAATTAAGTCAACTGAGGAGAAGTCCTTGAAGAGATGTTGTACTTTCAGCCAATGCATAGCCTTGATGGTGATAACCTCGACAAGTGCTTCTTTGGATTTTTCTTGCCCTTGGAAGATCCTATTGTTTATCTTCTCCCAAATTGACCAAAGAATGGCTGCTCTTGTTATTCTCCACATTACCTTGCCTCTTTTCCTTAGTTGTCGGAATAAGCTAGAGTAAAAAAGGTTCATCACACCCGAGGGGGGATTCCATCTGCAACCAAACAAAGAAAAGAATCAATCCCACAAATAAGAAGCAAAAGGACAAGAAATAAAAAGATGAGTCGCCGTCTCACCATTTCTTAAGCAAAGGCAACAGACATTTGGGGAAAGGCACTAATCTGGCCTTTATTATTATTATTATTATTATTATTATTATTATTATTATTATTATTATTATTGTTGTTGTTGTTGTTGACGTTGGTCGGTTTGGCCCTGTGTCGAAAATAGTTTTATGCCTGGTCTGAGTGAAAACTGTGTTTACAGGCTTCTGAAAAGATGAGGACAAGTTTGACCAGTATATAGATGGGACTATTGACTATTGAATCTAGCTTCCTCAACCTATGTAAACTGCTTGTAGCTTTACAGGTTGGACTTAACTAATTTTTTTCTTTATCATGCCTAAATTGAATTAAGGGAAGATTTATGCAGCTAATCAAGAAAGAAAGTTGCTGATGTACGGAATTCCGTTCATAGTTACATACAACTATGCTACTTTTCTTTTCGTGTATGTGTGTGTGTGTGTGTTACATTGGGGGGGGGGATTTTCTTTTGTATTTGTATTATGATTAGGAATTAGACTTTATGCCTTTTGAGTGAAGGCAGATCTTCAAAACACCTAACTGAAGTAGAAGTTACTTGAACCAAGAGGAGGGAGCTTTAGTGGGTGCTTTTAGCAAAACAGAAAGAAGTAAGACAAAATGATATCATTCTCTTTTGGGAGGCAACAAGTGATTCACTCACCTATAGTTTGCGGATGATATCATTCTCTTTTGTGAAGGGGAAATTGAGGAGATGGATAATTTGAAATTGGTGGTGATGCATTTTGAGAGAGTCTCCAATCTAAAAATCAATTGGAACAAGAGTTGTGTAGCGGGGGTGAATTTACGGGATGATGAAGTGCAGTTGGTGACTAGGGCTTTAGGTTACGAGGTAAGTGGTTGGCCTTTGGTATATTTAGGTCTGCCCCTGGGAGGAAATCCTAGAACAGAAAACTTTTGGTACCCAGTTTTAGAAAGATTTACTAAGAAGCTAGCAGGGTGGAAGAGAAATTATATCTCACTAGGGGGTAGAACCACTTTAATCAAGTCCACTCTGGCCAACCTTCCGGTGTATTTTCTGTCTACCTTTAAGCTTCATGCCAAGGTTGCCAATAAGTTAGAAAAGCTCATGAGAGATTTTATGTGGGAACCGGGTGACTCAAAAAAAGACCATTTAGTGAAGTGGGAAGTAATTTCCAGGAAAAAGGAAGCGGGGGGTCTAGGTATTGGCAATACTGGATTAAGAAATGTAGCTTTGTTAGGAAAGTGGTTGTGAAGATTTCCGTTGGAGAGTTTGTGGCACTTGGTGGTGGAAAGTATTCACGAGATGGCAGCTAATGGATGGGATGCTGGCATCGACCCTAGGGCTTCTCATTTCTCCCCTTGGAAAGCAATTTTTGGAGTCTTGCCTTCCTTTCAGCCTTTCATCAGACTTGATGTGTGCTCAGGTAATAAAGTTCTGTTTTGGGAGGACCTTTGGCTTGGGAACACCCCCCTTAAGGATAGATTCCTGGTAATGTATTCTCTTTCCCTAAATAAATTCAAAACCATCTCCTCACTTCGTGTGTCTGAGGGGACTTGGGATTTGGGTTTGAGGATAGGGTTGAGGGATTTAGAATTGGCTTCTACAGATGAGTTATTCACTGTGTTGAATTTAGTTTTCCTAGATCTTTTTTGCCCAAATAGTAGAATTTGGAAAGAGTCATCTTCAGGGACTTTCTCTTGTTCATCTTTTTTCAACGCCTTAGTTCAGTCTTCTTTTGTGTTTGTCTCTTTTCCTGCTAAAGAAATCTGGTATTCTCCTGTGCTACCAAAGGTTAGGGCTTTTTGTTGGGAAGTGGCTCTTCAAAAGATCAATACTATGGATGTACTTCAAAGAAAAGGCCAGACTAGAGACTTTCCCCACATGTATGTTACCTTTGCTTAAGAAATGGTGAGACAGTGACTCATCTTTTGATTTCTTGTCCTTTTGCTTATTATTTGTGGGATTGGTTCTTTTCTTTGTTTGGTTACAGATGGACCCCCCCCCTCCCCCTCAAGGTCTGCTGAACCTTTGTGACTAGCTTCTTCCAACAACCAAGGAAATGGGGCAGGGTAATGTGGAGAATAACAAGAGCAGCCATCCTATGGTCAATTTGGGAAGAGAAACAATAGGAACTTCCTAGGGCAAGAAAAATCCAATGAAGCACTTGTGGAGATTGTCACCATCAAGGTTATGCACTGGTTGAAAGTACATCAACTCTTCAAGGACTTCTCTCCTCAGCTGACTTAATTAGAAATTGGAGTGCTATAGCTGTATCCTCGCCTTCCTCCCCTGAGGTACAGGAATGTTGGGTACCACCGCCTCAGTTCAAGCTAAACTTTGATGGAAGCTCCTTGGGTAATCCAGGTCAGTTGGGAGTTGGGGGGTGTGTACAGAAATGAGGAAGGAAAAGTCTTGGCCCTTTACTCGGGCCCAATTGGGGTGGGAGATTCATCAAGGGCAGAAGTAATGGCCTTACTTCAAGGTTTGAAACTGACGAAACAATGGGGAATGTAGCACTTAGAAGTGGAAGGAGACTCCAAGCTGGTAATAGGGTGGATGCAAGCTGGAAACCTGGGAGTGTGGTCTCTTAGACAGCCTCTAAGAGAGATTATTAGCTTAGCAAGGGAGATTGGGGTGCATTTTAAATGGATAAGAAGGTCAGCAAATGGAATGGCTTACACTTTAGCTAAGCAATGAGTTACTAGGGAGGCTTTGTTTTGGGCCTGTTTGTAAGTTTTTGATTTTCTTTTTCCATCCATTTTGTGGGTGGTAAGCCTGTAATCTTTTCAATTCTCTAATGAAAGTTACTGTTTCCTATAAAAAAAAAAGAAAACAAACTGAAAGAAAGAAGGTAAAGGAAGGATGTGAGTAGAGAGCTTCTCTATCTTGTCTTAAACCCCTTTGATAGTCTCACAAGTAGGAGCTTCTCTATCAATATCACAGAATCACATTCTGAAAGTAGGAGCTGTTAAAAGTTTGAGAGTACAGATTCAATAATCCAGTTTATAATTTACATGTGAGGACTGAAAAAAAGAATGGCTTTGCCCCTACCTGCATCAGGAAGGAGCAAGCTATCACAAGATGAGAGCACAGATTCAGCCCATTTCTTGATTTAGGTGTAAAAAGGAAGCTAGTTATCACTAGATGAGAGCTCTGCCCCCTAGTCCTAGGGTTGGGCCTGGTAACACCTTGAAAGAGGTCTAGCCATCTGCATTGGGAAGAAAATCTCATGTCTTGATTTCAGATGGATGGTCACCTACTTAACCATGAACTTTATCTTGTGAGTAAACCAGTTGCTCCTTTCCATTATTTTTGAACACTTGGAAAAAAATAAAATTCTCCAAAACAAAATTATAGGACACTAATGGTACGAAAGACAATTACCTTGTTTAGGTTTTTTTCTTCTCCTTTCGGAGGACAATTTCCAGATTTGACAACGAAATCCGATGCCTAAATATGTAGGCACATGTATCCTAGGTCATTCATTTATTACTTTCTGATACAAAATATCGGGATCTTAAATTATTTGCACTCCAACTCTCGTGGAAATACCAAAAACCTTATCTAACGTATGTCCTATCGTTTTCCTTCCTTATTGTGTGTGCTATTGCTACATGAGAAACCATTCCTTTTTATTCAGTTAAATCATTTATCGAGTGCAGGTGACAATGGAGAGATAACAACAACCCATTTACTTCTTGGCATTTGGTCCGAAGAAGAATCCGCAGGCCACAAGATAATGGCTACTCTTGGCTTTGATAATGAGAAAGCTAAAGAACTAGCCAAGTCTGTAAGTTCCAACCCTGAATTCTTTCAGAGGGTGAAGTAGCGTTCAGTTTCATCACTGATGTTCTTTGTTTATCTTTAACAGATAAATGATGATGTTATTCTAAGCTACCGGTAGGGACACCAAAAAAAGTTGTTAGAAAAGCAAGGCGCCTGTTATCTGGGAAGGCTCTCTACCCGAATCTCCACAGAGTGGACAGCCGGATAGCCAACAGTTTTTTCTTTTTTTTTGGATGGAATTTGTGCTGTATATCACCAGGTGCCGCTGTATCCACACTGGAGATATTGAATTGTCATTTTTTTTTTTTTCAGAATGCATTTCATGTGATTTTGCCTACATTTATCATGGTGGAACAGCTTCCAAGACACTTAGGCCCCATTTGGTTTGTGGGAATAGGGGTCTGGAATCGGAATGGGAATGGGCTATACCGATTCCTAACTGTTTGGTTGGATGGAATTGGAATCCCATTTCCATTCCTGCTGGAATGGCATTCCCTTGAGGAAATAGTCATTCCCTGCCCTTCCCTTGGGAATGAAATCTCATTCCTGCTGATTTCAATTTTCATTCCCATTTCTGTCTGAACTAAACAATGGGAATGGATTATTCCGATTCCGGTTCTGGAAGATTTTGATTCTGATTCCGTTTTTTATTCCAACTGTGAACCAAACTGACCCTTACTTTTATCGCCTGCCTTTTTAAATTAGGTCCTTGTTTGGAAGAGTTGTTGAATGATGAGAATATCTAGTTTTATGGCAATGCAATTGGATCAAGTCCGTTTTCCAGTTCAGTTTGTAGCCCGGAAATCCTTGCAGTGCCACTTTTATAGCACCCTTCGCATTAGTGTCTGGCGCCCGCATATATTAGTTGAGCCAGAAGGACAAGCATGGCTTGGGCCCTTTTGGGAAGCTTAAGCTGCCTGACTGAACCGCTTAGGAGCTATCAAAAGATTCAAAACTTGTTTCACCAGAAGGTCGATTTCTCGAATTCACATTTGCGCCCCACAAGGGGGTGCCCCACACACAACGTATGTGTTTGGTTCTATGGGTGTTTATGGATAGGGCGTTTATTTGCACTGTTTCACTTTAAACATTTCCTGTTTTTGCTGTTTGGTTGAATTTCACTTTAAATGTTTTTTACTCTTCATCTCAAATTAATGCCCATTAAAGTATATTACATCAGTATTTGATTTCAATAAACATTGGGGCATTGGGGGAAACAAGAATTTGACGTTTCCCTAAATTTCCCATGTACAAAAATCAAAGTGTTTCAGTTTTCTACCATTTATTTGATAAACGGTGAAACCAAACAATTGTTTCATTTTACTTCATCTGCAATAAACACCAACGCTATGTGTCATTGATGTGGCAATGTTTTTTCAATAGACACCAACGGAACCAAACATCTCCAACGTCCCACAGCACATTCTCGCCGTGTATTGGGAATATCTCCTGATGATGACATCATTATTTCATTGGGTGATGTTCTCAATACACGATGGGGATGTGTTGTGGGATGCCTTTTTCAGGCTTTTTGGGTTTTTCACCTAATATATATAGTTTCATGGCGTTCCATGTGGGGTTCACCTTGCAACCAGGAGCCTTCGTGAAAGGAATTCGGATTTGCTCCTCACAGGTGTGCCTCACACCAACCTAACAGCACTTTCAGCCATGTGTTGAGAACATTTCCCATACTTGATTTTCCCATTTATGAGAAGATATTTGAGGGTTGTAATGTGTTGTGAGATTAGTTTTGCATCTATTTGGCATTAATGTCGTTGCTCTAGAAAACGGTGACAAATCAGTGTCATGTCAGAAAAACAGTGCTTTAGGAAATGCCTGTTTGTTGGAACCACTTTTCCATAAAAAATGGTGCTCCAAGCCATGCCTTGGAAATTGAGAAGGCATGGTTTGGAGCAACGTTGAATTTGGCATTTTCTCATATTACAGCTCGTTGCTGCCAACGGGGACATGATGTGGCAATGACGTGAACTTCCTATAATGGGTACTAGTGCTAAAAACAAGCATGGAGCACTGGTACCAAATAGAAAGTGTTGTTGTTCCAAGAAACGTCCTACCAGGCAGTAGACCTGTTCATGGGCCAGGTAGCCCGATGGCCCGACCCGGCCCGGCCCGCACCCCGGTTGGTCTTGGTCATGTAATTAGGCCTGCGGGCTTGACTTCGGGCCTAACACAGTAAGCCTGACTGTGTTACGGGCCGGGCTCGGGATTTGTCAAAAAAGCCCAACCCAGCCCGACTCAACATTATATATTTTATAAAATACATAATATGTATTTTATATATTATATAAAATATATAAATAATATAATATTTTTTGAAATATATATTTATAATTTAATATATACATTTTTTTATTTTTTTCTTTATAATTTCTCTCACTCTCTCTCTCTATTCAGTCGCTTCAGCAGTAGTAACAACATGGGATAAATTTCGGGCTCGGGCCCAGGCCCGGGCTTTGGGCTTTTTATGAGGGCCGGGCTCGGGCCCAAGTTGTAGGCCTGATGGTCGGGCTCGGGCCTTAGAAAAATCTGTTAATACAGAGTGAAAGCCCGGCCTGGCTCGGCCCATGAACAGGTCTACCTGGCAGCAATGTTACCAAACAGAAAAAAAGACACTATTTTTCTGAGAAAATTGTGCTATATCTGCAGCACTGATGCCAAACATATACTCTGTGAGAAGAAAATCCCATTTCATATGAAAGTCTTCTCAAACTAGCACTTATTATTGTCCAATAAACTATATCCATTTATGTCCAAAGACTCATCCCCTCATCCTGAGTTTCAATGGTATACAGTTCTATTCATAATACTGGGCCAATGGCAAAACACATGTGCCTCGTGCACACGGGCCGTATATATTAAGTTGATGTGGCATATCATGATTGGCTAATAAGAATTCTCTATGAATAAAAATAATGGTCGTCACTCATAAATGGGAGTCCGGATTACCTGCCAACAAAACAACTTCCAACCTTCTACCAACAAGATCTGACACGGCACATCTCATGACCCCACTTTTATAGTGGGACCCGCCACTTTGAAACCGGCCTAAACCTCTTGATACATGTTACTTTGAGTCTGGTGATCACATCAATCTTGTGTGAAGATTTCAGTCAATCCGATTGATTGGGCAGTGGATGCTTGCGAATTGGCACGTTAGGGGTGAGTACTATTCGGTTAAAATCGAAAATATCGAATCAAAAATTTTGGTTTTGGTTTTTTGGTTTTTAGGTAATTTGGTTCAATTAATTTAATTTTTAGGAATTTCGGTTTTTTATATTGATTTTTAGAGTTAGAAATCCGGTTAACTGAAAAAATCGAGTTAATTGAAATTCATTATATAATATGTAATATATAATATATAATATATAACATTTAATATATAATATGCTATATATTTATATATTAATATATTATATATAATGTATTATAATGAAATTCAATTTCTTAATATATATTATAAGTTATAATATATAATGATATATATATATATATATTAAATTCAGTTTTAATCGAAATAACCAAAAACCAAATCGAAAATTTTGGTTTCAGTTATTTTGATTTTCTTGTAATTCAATTTTCATTTTTTTTTATTTCGATTTTAAAATTTTGATTTATTCAATTAAATTTTTAACCGAATAAACCAAATTAATGCTCACCCCTAGTTCAATCCCAAGTTACCAGGTTTGCTGCTTGACTGACTTGACCTTTTTTTCAAGTCAGCAATGAATAAACCTGGAAACCTGACTGGGGTGATGTAGACAATTCAACTTACAAGTGACCCAAGGAACTTTGAATTGCACTTGGATTCGTTGGGCTGGCATTCTTCAATGCAGCTTGGTTTGAGCATAGCACAAGTGTCCTGGACGCCTTACTTCCAAAGTTTTTTAAGGGTGTTCGGATTTCTTACCCAGAAGAACCATACCCACACCAATCCACGTATCACTACAGCAGGGCATATTCAGAACATCTCTCGTATTTGCATGGTAATAGTTGATTAGGTGGTAAGGAATCTGGAATTGCTCCTCACAGAACAGTCTTCACACCAACCTAACAGCATTTGCAGCGGCAAATGTTCTAAGGAAATCATTACAAAGGCTCGGTTTAGAAAGAGTATAAATGCAAATACATATAAAATAATACAAAATATAAGGTTTTGTACTCTATTTATATTTGCATTTGTACTCCTTCCAAGCTAAGCCAAATGGAAAATGTTAAATCCAAGGAATGCAAATGCTGAACCATTGCAAATTTGCACTCCGGTTCAGATTTGCATTCATTTGATAAGGGTACAAAAATACATTAATTTTCGATGCAAAAATGTGTATGGACTAAGATTTGCATCGAAAATAAGTGAAAATATTGCTTCTTTAAAACCAAAGAAAATTTTGCTCTCGTTGTTGGTCGAAGTAAATAAGCATACCTATTGCATCGATTTCGACTGTTTTCTCAAAAGCCCTCTTCAAGAGTTCGAGAGACAAGAGAACGATTCTTAGCTACAATAGTTCTCAAAAGCCCTCATCTCTCCTTATCATTAGTTCAGCGAGTTCTATCATTTGCTACCATTGTTCTAGCTTTTTGATATGATTTCCTATTCAAAAGCCATTTATCTTTGTCGATAAATAACGATAATCTATTTTGTGAAAATGAAAATGGCGTCAATATTCAGTTTTCATCTCAGTATCTGTTAATGCCTAGTAATTTCTCTATCTCTTTCTCTCCTGTTTAGTATTCCTTTTATTATCCTCGGGACTACTCTCTAATGGGCTTTGTGTATTGGTTTTGCTTATTAGGAAATAAATAAAATGAAATTAAAGGAAAGATGCTATGTTTCACTCCAAGTGTATTGGTTTTGAAGTGTTTAGAGTCAATACACCTTTCACTTTGCACCACAAATTGTTGAAGGCAGGTGTCTCAAGCAGGGGAAATAGTTTCTTTATAAAGGGGTAGAATCGATGAAATGAGTAAAAAAACTATTAGAAGATATTATGGCTTAGGGCTAATTCGAGCTTTGAATTGAACTGTTGAAGTAGAGACAGAACAGGCAAGTTCTCTTTAGTCTCTAAAACCTCGAAGTAGACTCTAAAACTGTTGTTGCATGTTGCCTACCTCAAGAACATGTGAGTGCTCAGGTTCAAACAAGAGATTTTCTCTTTAAATTGCTAGTTTTATATGGTTGATTACCCATAGCCTTATAATGTTTGAATAGAATTACCATCAACGGATCTGCTATGGTTGGAGCACTCACCATTGTGCTCTTACTATAGTTCGTTTTCATTGTCAACTTTGGATGGCAAGGATTCCTTTAAAATGACTACAAATTTTACTTTACCTTGTCCCAAAAAAATGATTGGAAATTTTTTCATCGGTAAAATGATAGAAATCATTCTGTTGATTATTAAACAGAAATAAATAAACTAAAGAGAGAAAGAAAGAGAAAGTATTGACACACTTCTCAAGTTGTAAATGCTTCCATCTTGTTGGATACATGCTCTATGGTTGAGCTTTGAATACCTGAAAAGTAATGGGCAGCTGACCCACCTAAATATTTGGATTTTTGAATATGGTTACCTTTATGCTTTATTGTCCTAAATGCATCATTTTTCTCCTTTTCATGAATATGATGCATATATAGTATCCATAAATAGTCTTGTTGAAAATAAAATGTCCTAGATTTTTCCTTTCCAAATGTTGCTCGTTAGTTGATTCAACTGTTTGTGTACTTAGGTCTCTTTCAGAGTCCTAATTTCAAGCTCCTCAACTTGAGCAAAAAGCTGAAGTTTTGGCGTAGTACAAAAATGAAACACGTGAGAAAATCTTCAAAGAAAAGAGCAAAAGTCAAATTTTAGGAAGAAGAATTTTTCACTAAATAATTAAGAGAAAATTGATAACAAAAGAATTACCTTAGCCTTCCCCTATCTACTCTTTATATAGGTATACACCCTTATGACTCCTATTCCTAATTTGAAAACACTCCATAATAGAATCCTACTTAAAACTCCTTAAAAAAAAATCCAAATCTAAGAAAACACTCCAAAATAGAATCCTAATCTAAGAAAACACTCCAAAATAGATTCCTACTAAAATCCTTCAAAAGGAAAGTCCTGTATCGATCGTAGTCTATCCCGTCTCTACAACCTCCGATACCGATATGATATGCCCCGTATCAGGGCATATCGCACCGTATCAACCCATATGGCATGATATGCCGTGATACGGAACCGTATCAACGCCTGGGTTCGCGACAAACATGTGAAATGACAAGCTTCAACTTTTTTTTTTTTTTTGGCTGGTCATGACATGCTTTCGGTGGAAAGCATATTCCATCATTCAAGGCCTGCTTTAGGACAAAAATAGGGATAAAAAATAATTACTTTAAGACAAAGGAAGAGTAAAAACGAGAGAAAAGAAGAAGAAGAAGAAGTTAAAGAGAACTCCATCAGTCCATCGTAGAGGAGGAGGAAGAAGAGGTAGCAACAGAGAACTCCATCAGTCCATTGTAAGGTATACTTTTTAATGTTTTGTTATTTAAATTTTTATGAAATATATTTTTATTTTGTAGATAAGCAGTTCTATTTGTATTCTATAATTTATAGAAACATTTATTATTAGTTTCTTACATGATTCATATGCCATGCTCAAAATTGTAGTTCTATTTCTAATTTTAACAAAAATTAAACTAAAAATTAATAAAAATAAAAAACAATTTAATATTACAAATTAATATGCTTTATTCTACATATGTGTTAAAACTTAAAAGTAAAGCATATTTTTATTTGAAAACATATAATTGTTATTTATATAAAATAACAAAAATACTAAATAAATAATATTTCCAAAAAGTATACTTATCATTTATATAAATATACTAAATAAATAAAATAAAAAAATTATAATTATAATAAAAATAAAATAATAAAATAATAAAAACTAAAATAGAATGGTAATTATTTAAAAACATATTTATTATTTAAAGAATGTATTTATTATTTATATAGAAAATAAATAAATAATTTAAAATAATGATAAAAACAAAATTAAAATTATGAAAAAAATAGGGTGATATAAGTAAAATAAAAAACTATAACTATAATAACAATAAATATTAAAATTAAAATCATAAAAACTAAAATAGAGTGGCAATTATTTAAAAATAACATTTATTATTTAAAAATTAGAGTTGTTATTGAAATAAATAATTATTTCTTTAAAATAATAAAAATCAAAGTTAAAATTATGAAAAAACTAAAATAAAGTGATATAAAATTATAAACCCATAATTATAACAATGGAAAATTATATATTTAACAATGAAAGCATACTTATCATTTATATAAATATACTAAGTAAGTAGAATAAAAAATTATAATTATAATAAAATTAAAATTAAAATCATAAAAATTAAATAGAGTGGTAATTATTTAAAAACACATTTATTATTTAAAAATTATAGTTATTAATTAAATGAATAAGTAAATAATTTTTAAAAAAATAATAAAAATCACAATTAAATATATGAAAAACTAAAGTGATATAAAATTATAAACCCATAATTATAACAATGGAAAATCATATATTTAACAATGAAAGCACACTTATCATTTATTCATTTATATAAAAATTATAATTATAATCAAAATTAAAATTAAAATCATAAACTTTAATAGAGTGGTAATTATTTAAAAAAAATATTTATTATTCAAAATTAGAGATATTATTTAAATAATCAAATATATAAATTTTTGAAAAATAATAAAATAAACACATAATAATAAAAAACTAAAATAGTGATATAAAATTTTAAACACATAATTATAACAATGGAAAAGAATATATTTAACATGAAAGCATACTTATCATTCATATAAATATACTAAGTAAAGTCAAAAAATTATAGTTATAATTATAAAAACTAAAATAGAGTGGTAATTATTTAGAAAATATTTATTATTTAAAAAATAAAATTATTATTTAAATAAATAAATATTTTTTTAAAAAATAACAAAAATCATAATTAAATTTATGAAAAAACTAAAGTGGTATAAAATTATAAACCCATAATTATAACAGTGGAAAATTAAATTTATCAAAAAATTATAATTATAATTATAATTATAATAAAAATTACAATTAAAACCATAAAAACTAAAATAGAGTGGTAATTATTTAAAAAACATATTTATTATTTAAAAAGTGTAGTTATTATTTAAATAGATAAATAAGTTTTTAAAAATCATAAAAAATCAAAATTAAAATTATGAAAAAAACTAAAATAGAGTGATACAAACCAACAATTATAACAATGAAAAGTATATATTTAATAAAATAATTCAATGAAAACATACTTATCATTTATAAAAATATACAAAATAAGTAAAATAAAAAATTATCTTTATAATTATAATAAAATTTAAAAATAAGTATATAAAAACTAAAATGAAAGCATATTTATCATTTATACAAATTGTTTATATATGTTATTTGTTTATTCATATACAAAATTTGCATATTAGTCATGCACAATAAAATAAATATTGTTTTTGTATCATCACTATCAAAGTGTAACCAGATATAGTGAGAAGATTTTTGTATTGAAATGGCACCAAAGAAGCAAAAATAAGAAGATATTGGATGGAAGTTTGGAACTAAGCTTGAAGGGAATAGATTCCACATTAAATGCAGTTTTTTGTGGATTTATATCAAAAGGTGGTGGCATTACAGGATTTAAACAACATTTAGTTGGTGGATTTTCAAAGTCTAATGATTGCAATGCATGTCCAGTGAAATTTCTATGTTAATGAAGCAACATCTTAAAGAGCAAAAAACACTCAGGAATAAAAAAGAAATAGAGAAGCAAGAGTTACAAGAATCACTAAGAGGTAGGAGTTGTAATATTATTGATGAGGATGATGATTATGATGAAGAAGAAAGAAATTTTAATAAAGCAAGGCATATGTCCCGAGCTGAGGAATGGGATCAAGAGCAAAGACGAAGATTAGAAAGAAAAAGATATGAATTTCAAAAATCACAACATCAAAAAAGAGGCTCATCTCAACCATCATTAAATAGAAGCCAAAGTACAACAGCACGACGATCATCTGTAAAAGAATTGTTAGGTAAATTTAGCTTCTCCAAAAAGCAACCAAGATCAAAATGACAATCTCCAAGTGTTAAAGAAGTTGACGCATATATGTATAGACGTCAAGATGTGAGACAAAAGAAAATAAAGGAGTGCTATGAAGGGGCTTCTTCAGGTAAAGGTTATGGATTTAATGCCAAGAGGTCAATTGCAAAATTTTTGTTTTATAATCACATACCAACTCATGTTGCCACCTCTCCATATTATCAAGTAATGATTGATGAGATAGCAGCTGCAAGAAAAAGAGTTAAAGGCCCTACACCATATGAGATTATGGGCACTTTTTTTGATAAAGAAGTTGAAGAGCTTAAACAGTATTTTAATTCTTATTTTCAAAAAGCTAATACATATGGACTTAACATCATGTGTGATGGTTGAACAGGGCCTACAAGATTGTCCATCATCAATTTCATTATTTACTGTGATGGACAAACAGTTTTTCATAAGTCAGTTGATGCATCAGGAAAGACATGTGACGCAAATTATTTGTATAAATTGATTGATACAGTTGTTGATGAAGTTGGAACAAAAAAAGTCATTCAAATAATCACTGGCAATGGGAGTGTATACAAAAAGGCTGAAAAGTTATTAGAGCAAAAGAGAAAGCACTTATGTTGGACTCCATGTGCAATTCACCGTATTGATCTAATGTTGAAGGATATTTTAAAACTTCCACATATTTCTAAACTCATTGAGGAAGGTTGAAAAGTTACAAATTTTATTTATAATCACCATTCAACCCTTCATTTAATGAGACAACATACAAATTGTAAGTTAATACGTCTAAGACCTACTAGATTTGCAACAAATTTTATTGCACTTCAAACCATTCTTAGTCAGAAAGCAGGTTTGAGGGCTATGATAGATTCTAATGAATGGAGACAGTTGAAAGCAACATCAACATCAATTAGGAGAAATGTGGAAACTATAATCACTGATTTTGACTTTTGGAGGTAGTGTGAACCAATTGTGAAACTGCTAAGGATTGTAGGTGGTGAGAAACAAGCAACGATGGGTGTTGTCTATGAAGCCATGCGTAGAACATGTGCTGCTATTGAAAATGCCGGTCTAAGATCTTGCAAGCAGATATTAACTATTATAGAAAATAGAAGGAATAAGCAACTTCTTCATGATTTGCATGCAGTAGGTATGTTTGGTTAGTTATTTTTAATTATATTTACATAATTTGAATATTTAAATTGATATTAATAATATTTTGTTATTTTTGAATTTTAGCATATTATTTACACCCAAAATATCAATACTCTTTGGATCTCGATGTTAATCAAGATTTATTAAGATTTCTTAAGGCTTGTTATCATGAAGCTGTAAAGAGATGAATATAAGGCAGCTAAGGAATTACAAGAGGTAATAAAAAATAAAATTTGAATAATTTTATAATAATACATTAAAGCTCTTGTATTAACAATTGTTGTTGCGAAATATGTAAAAACATTTCGTGAGGCACAAGGGTCTTTTGGAAATTCTTCGAGTAAAAGATTAAGAAACAATTCCAATCCAAGTAATTTAATTTTTGTAACCTTTATAATATTAAATATTTGATGATAGATTATGTATTATACTAAGATATGATTTTCGTTTTTTTTTTGTAGCTGAATGGTGGTTTTTATTTGGAGAAAGCCCTCCAAATCTACAATCCATTGTAATGAAAGTATTATCACAAACTACATCATCTAGTGGGTGTGAACGTAATTAGAGCACTTTTGTCCTTATACACTCAAAGCAGTGAAATCGTCCATCATATAAGAACTTAGAAATGTTAGTTTATGTCCACTATAACATGAGGTTAAAGATTAAAAATCTTATAAATGATAGGAAATGTTTAGAAGGATATTTTGATCTTATAAATTTAGACGACATATATGATGATGATGATTCGTTAATAGAATGGCTATAAGTTCAAAGTGCTGAAAAAGATACAATGTTGCTAGACGAACCTGGTGATCCACATAGACTTAGCATATTCATTGCTGAAAAATTACATGTAGATGTTGATAGTTGAGTTGAAGAATAATGCTCCCAAAGGGATATTGATGAAACACAACCTAGTGATGATAATGATAGAAATTATAGTCATAGTAGTAATGGTGGTGATGATGGAGGTGGCAATGATGAGGAAAGTGGTGGTGGTGGTGGTTATAGTGAAATTCAATATACACCACCAAGAGACAATATTGATAATGATGATAGGATTGTATTTACTGAAAAACAATATTTTGATCATGCCACACAAAACCAAGATCATTCTAGCCGTAAAACTAGAGAACAAAATTGTAATCGTGACAGACAATCTCATTATTATGATCAAATGATGCAAGACTTTAGTAGTATGAATTTGTCTTCATCAACTTCAGGATATGATTCATATGGTTATGGTTATAGTTATGATTCATACGGACATGACAGTTCTTACCAGTCTACAATTAGTTCTAGGCTCTTTGGTTCTAATCCTTCTGAGGGATATGGTGATAATAGTGGTGTATCTTCACATGGATTTGGAACACAATATGTCCCTCAAGAGAGATATCAACAAATTTTGAATGAGTTCAGAGATTATCATTGCAATTTCATGAGTTGGGACCAATATTGCAATTATATTAGAAACATGCATTACATTGAGATTAGCCACCTCGGCCATGATTATCAACCTCTATATAGCTCCTTGTGGTATTAATGCTAGGTATGTTGTTAAATGACTAAGCCTTTTTATTATCTTAATAATTTTATTTATATACAATATTTTCTCATTCTTAATTATATAATTTTAGGTCATGAAAAGTTTCAAATTGTTGGATTGAATTCACTTGGGTTGCAGATATTGAACTTCAAAGGTACAATTTGTAATCTTATTATGATAGGTACAATTTAATAATATTTTTTTATTAAATTAAAACTATAAACATTGTTTAGTAAAATTTGTAATCTTATTATGACATGTACATGATTTAGAGTTATTATTTATTGTTGGTTATAATGTTTTTCTTCTTTTAACTTATTAAAATATGCATTTTCCATATGTTTATACCTTATTTATATATAATTCATCTTTAAACTTGATGTTATTAATGTATTTATATGATTTTTATGCATTTTTAAAGTGTATCTGAGCGTTTCCATTCCAGTCATTTGTATCCATGAGTATCCATAGCGTATCCGTATCTGAGTTGTTCGATATGATACACAATATCAATACTTTAATCATTGATGGCGCCAACTTGGTAAAAACGAACTAAAATAGAAAACCTATGATAATGCTATGTTGATAAATATTTACTAAGATGGGTCGGTGGCGTCACCTCTACTTCTTATGTGTCTTGAAATGGTCCAAACTTGCATGAACTTATCGGTCTTCTCCTATACTGCATCATCCTCCCCGGGTTGGGGAGAATCTGTCCTCGGATTTAAATCATAATCTAACTGATCGCCAACATAAGGTATCAAGTGTTTGACATTGAAAACATCATAGGTACGTATACGGCTGGGTAGCTTTAGTCTATATGCATTCTCATTGATGACTTCGACTATCTCCCATGGTCCAACCTTCCTTTGCGCTAGCTTTCCATGTTGCCCAATCAGTAGGCAGTCCTCTGTTAAAATGGCTCAAACATAGTCTCCCGTATCAAATACTACTTTCCTCCTTTTTCCATCAACATATTGTTTATACTTAGCATTGGCTACCTCTAGCTTGTTATAGACTTCTTCTTGGAGGTTCTTAATTTTTTGTACCATATCATCAGCCTTGTCATGAATTAAGCTTGGCCAAGTACTAGTAGCAAGGTCAAGGACGCTACGAGGGTTGGCCACATATACTACCTCAAATGGGCTATATTTGGTACTCCTGTTTTTGGACCTATTGAAAGCGAACTCAGCTTGTGCTAATAAGAGATCCCATTGTCGTTCATGGCTAGCTACAAGGATTCTCAAAAGATTCCCCAAACTCTTATTGACTACTTCAATTTGGCCATCCATTTGAGGATGATATGAATTGTTGAATTGTAATGAGGTACCTATTAGCCCCCAAAGACTTCTCCAAAAGTGTGATATGAACTTGGAGTCTATCTAAAGTAATCGAAAATGGTAGGCCGTGGAGTTTGACAATCTCCTTGAGGAATAAACCAGCAATAAGTGAGGCACCCATTGTCTTCCTACATGTAACGAAGTGAGCCATTTTTGAAAATCGGTCTACGACCACCATTATAAAATCTACTTGTTGCTGGGTACGTGGAAACCCAAGAACAAAGTCCATAGATATATCTACCCAAGTTCCTTTAGGAACTGGGAGGGGCATGTATAATCCAGCATTGTGATGTCTCTCGTCATCTTGAGCCAAAAGCAATTTGCTGAAAAGAGACGGCTCTCCTTACTACCTGCTCGCACTTCCTCTATGAAACCATCAAAATAAGGGTCAATGAAAAACAATTCATGAAAAGTATTAAACCCCGATACCTGTGCTCGGGACATAGATAACATGACTCTCCTTCTGCTAAGTGCATTTGCTACTTGATTGTGCACACTTGACTTGTGTTTTAGCACAAACAAATATTCTTAGAGGTATGTGACCCATTTAGCATGTCTGCATTCAACTTATGTTGGGCCCCAATATGCTTAAGTGCCTCATGATCTGAATATAGAATGAACTCTTTATAGATGAGATAATGTTGCCAAAACCGGAGCGCTTGTCCCACATCATAGGTTGAGTAGTTGAGGCGTAATCCATTCAATTTCTCACTATAGTAGGCTATAGGCTGGCCACCTTGGCTGAGAACAGCACTGATTCCAACCTTAGAGGCATCACAAGCAACCTCAAAGGGTTGCTCAAAGTTGGGAATGGCTAACATAGGTGCAGCTGTCAACCATGCCTTAATCGTAATGAAGGCTCTCTTTGCTTCAGTGGTGAACACAAATTTGGTTATAGCCTTCATACAATCTGTATATGGTGCCATAGCAGTGCTGAAGTTGCCAATGAATCGCCAATAGAAGCTTGCAAGACCATGAAAATTCCGTACTTCAGTAAGTGTTTTAGGGATGGGCCACTCAACAATGGCACGAACCTTCTCTAGGTCTACAGAAACTCCTTCCCTTGAAATTACATACCCAAGGAATAAGACCCGATCTGTGACAATAATACACTTCTTCATGGTTGCATAAGTTGCTTTCTACGCAAAGTAATAAGTATATCTCGAAGATGCAACAAATGAGAGTTCATATTAGCGCTATATGGTTGGGCCGGTAGACTCCTAGGGTACACCTGTTGGAACGGGTTTTGTACTACTGGCCTCTGAAACTGTTGGGCCATGAAGTTGGACGGATGCTGATGGGACTATACATTGGGTTGATGTCCCCTCCAAGAAAAGTTAGGATGGTTTCTCCACCCAGGGTTATAAATATTAGAATATGGATCATTAGTGGGCCTTGAGAAAATAATGATCCAATGTACTGCTGATGGGATTGTACATTGGGCTTCCTGGACTTGTTCTTGGATAAAAGGTGGAAACTAGGCCGCAATAGGATAGTCATCAACCTGGTGGGTCGGGCTGGCACAAATGGAACATACTTTGGGATAAGAGGTAGATGGGCCCGATTGTTGGTTAAGAGTGAAAAATTGGTTGAGTTTCTGGGGTAGAAGGTTTACCCTATCCAACTTTCTAGAAATGGCATTCAAATCCATTTTTGCCTCGGGTCTATATTATTTTCGACCTCATAGAGCCATGCCCTCTTTGAGGGTCCCACCGACCTTTCATAGGAATACAAAGACGCATTATTGATAGAATTCTCACTCAGCGTTTCGAAAATATTATAAGCTTCATCCTCGCTCTTGCTCATAAATGCCCCCCCCCCCACACGATGCATCTACCATCTGCCTATATTGATCTGTCAAGCCTTCATAGAAGGCCTGGACAATTTGTCACTAGGACAGGCCATGGTGTGGGCATTTTCTCATTAACTCTTTCATCCTCTCCCAAGCCTCATGAATTTGTTCACCCGGTGTTTGGGTGAATCCCGTGATAGCTCTCGTCATAGTATTGGTTCTGCCTATAGGATAGAACTTCCTAAGGAATTCTTGTTGCATTTCTGCCCAAGTCCTAATGAGTCTCCCTATATTCTCTAACCAATGCTTGGCCTTATCCTTCAAGGAGAAGGGGAAAAGAGTCAATCTAAGAGCATCATCATTGAAATTTTGAATCCATACAGTTGAACATATTTCAAAGAACTCATCTATGTGCTTGTATGGGTCCTCACTTGGGTTCCCATAGAAGGATGGGAGCATTTGGATTGTACTTGACTTAATTTCATACTGTAAGGCCTGAGTATCAGGTAACTGAATGCAGGATGAAGGGTTGTATTGTGTTGGATTGAAGTATTCCTTCAACTTTCTAGGTTGGGCATCATTTATTCCAACTATTTGATTTCGGTGTTGATGATGGAGGTATCTCTCTATTTCAAGTATAGGTTCTACAGTTTCTCTCCTTAGAGATCTCCTTCCCAACATACAACACATAAGTCCATTTTCTTCTTATTAAAATTTTGAGTTTAATTTCAAATGTGGATTTTGAAATTTGAATTATGAAATTTAAACTCAACTTTTGAAACTTTCTCTTCTTTTTTCTAAAATTTAAATTCAAACTCAGCCATTGAAATTTAAATTCCTAAAATCTAAATTCAAGTTGAAATTTTTATTTTTTTTTCTTTTTTTCTGTTTTTTTTTTAAGGCAAACAAATCAACCACACGACCTAGGGGCTGACCTAGGGTTTCCTAAACAAGTGGTTCAACCAATGTGGATCCCTTTAGGTTCACTTGGAATTACACCACTTCCTTTGGTTAGCCAGGTAAGAGGTGAGGATGTGGGAGGCTCCCCTTGCTCTCACAAGGACCTAATTAAGTAACCACAAAACCCGCTTAGGCTTAGCCGTTTGATCTCTTTCCTTAGACACCAATTGCCAGTTATGGAAAATAATTTCAAGCTCTCATAAAATTCAACACACCTTTGAACCAAATGTGAGGCTTCCCTAAAGGATCTTGCTATCCAAATTTTAAATTAGTGTTAGGGTGAACCGCATGTGAATGGGGGTGATTTTTTGGCCAAGGAAGGGTGATGAAATCCCCACCCTATCTTATTTAGGTTGGATACCTTTAATGAATTAGCGGAAAGACAAAATAAACACAACAAAATGCAACTGACTACAATGCATGAGCAATTATTTCTAAGATGCAATTCAGTGATTAAACATAAAATAATAAAACAAACAAACTAAGCAAAAGGAACAATTAAAATAATAATAAGAACACCTAACACATTCACAACTAACAAAGATAATTTCAGCAATTAAATAAACCTATATGATGCAAGCCCTAGAATATCAAACCCTAGATATTGCAATGAAAATGCAAGAAAGATGTTCACAATTTTTTTTTCGATTTTTTTTATTTTTTTATTTCAAAATTTAAATTTTTGGAAATTTAAGTTCAAATTCATATTTTGAAATTTAAATTCCTAAAATATAAATTTGAATTTTTAAATTTTTAATTTTTTTATTTATATTTCTTTTTTATTCAAAATTTAAATTTTTGGGAATTTAAATTCAAATTCAGATTTTGAAATTTAAATTCCTAAAATTTAAATTCGAATTTTCAAATTTTCATTTTTTTAAATTCGAAAATTTAAAATTTAAATTTCAAAATTTAAATTTCAAAATTTGAAATTCAAATTCAAATTCAAATTCAAATTCAAATTGAATTTTAGATTTAAATTCATATTTGAAACTTAAACTCAAATTTGAAAATTTAAACAATTTCCTATTTAACAATTCATTATTCAATTAAACAACTAAAAGAGAAGAATTTAAATAAAGCAACAAATAATTATTGCAAACAGAAAGTAAAACAAGAAATCAATTGTGCTAAAGAAGGTCCGACCAAGGGAGTTTCAACCAGGAGATCTAGTACTTAAAGCCATCATAGGAGATCGTCCTGATACTAGGGGCAAGTTCAAGCCTAATTGGGAGGGCTCCTATGTCATCAAAGAAGTATTGCCTGGTTATGTTGTTCGACTTGTTGACCTTGATGGAAATGAACTTCCAAAGCCTACCAATGCTGATAGGATAAAAAAATATTATGCATACCCCATTGAGTTGAAAACCTGAAAGGGCGGCTCAGGCAAAAGTTAGGGTAAAAAAAACAGAAGAAGAGAAAAAGAAAAAAAAAAGAAAAAGATAGAGTAATGCCCTTCCTACAATTAAATTGGAAATGAGGTGCAAAGTTGATGAGAGGCCATCTTTGGTTGATTTTTATCCCAAGCGACCTTATTTTTTACCCCATCCCTTGGAATCCTTGATTGAGCCTTAGCCTTTCCTTCTTACCTTAATCATTCTTTAGGCAACTTGGTCTAAAAACAAATATATAGTAAAGCAAGGTAAGGATTCCTACAGTCTATCATCTATTCCTTAGACAAGGGGCAACGAAAGCCTTAAGCGACGGGTCCATAAAAAAGGAGGCCATCATTGACCGAAAACATACCCTGAGCCACCCATGATCACACTTTGATCCCTTGACAACAACATTGGACTTAGTCTTTTCTTTCCTTAAACTTCAAAAAAAAAATTGAAAAAAAAAGAAAAATATGAAAAAATCCAAAAAATATTTTCTTTTTACATCCTTCCACCGTCTTTAGGGGCCTTATGAGGAATACTCACCCACCTCCACCTAGATTAGGGGAAACGTGGTCTTGGCAAAAGTCCTTCAAAAAACAAAAACTAAAAAAAAAAGAGATAGAAAACAAAGAAAAGAAAAGAAAAGAAAAATAATTCAACGAAGGAAAAGAAGGATTCAATCAAGATTTAAGACAAAGAGGCAGTTCATTATTTCCCCAGATATCTAGTCACTCAAGTGAGGTGATACACTACACTCGTAACCCCTCAATAGGCCCCTAGATGCCGCATTTAGTTTGAGCCTTTTATCTGTTCATTCTTCACCCAAGTCCTAAGCCACATTTCGTCCTAAGACAAGTCCTCCCTTGACCCCAAGGCAATGAAAACCTCGAATCAAAGGAAATAGATGGGACCACTCTAAGGAACCCTTCCTAGCTTTCAAAACAAAAAAAAAAAAAAAAAAACTTAACCATTGGACCTTGCAACCCCATAACCCTTCAAAAATCCCTCCATATATGCCTTTTCTTATCTCTCAACCATCCGAGTCCCAAGCCACATTTCGTCCTAATAAAAAGCCCTCTCTAGACCTCATAAGGTTACGTGTCTCCTATAAGTAGAATTCAAGGCAATTGATTTAATGGAAAGGCATTCTCTTAGCTCGCTAAGTTGAAAACCCGAAAGGGTGATTCAGGCAAAAGTTAGGGCAAGCAAGAAAAAAAGAGGTTAGAAAAAAAATGAAGAAAGAAAAGAAAGGGAGTTCCTAGAAGCACTTGGTATCTCACAGTTTTGGAAGAACAGCAGAATAGCACCAGAGATCAATCATCTGCCTTCTCTACTAAATTACAGGGGAAATGCCTAAGTGGACCATTGGAAGAGAATTCCACAATGCCACCTCCCAGTCTAGAAGTCAACTTAATCATTTTCACACACCTGTGATGGACCAAACTTGGTAAAAGTTAGTAGCACAGATCATGCTTTCCTGGTTTAGTCGGCTGTTTTCAAAAGAATTTTTAAAACTCCAAAAAAAAATCATTTTTGAAAAGTTTTCAAATAAATGCTTTGGTGATTGCCTTTGATGATAAGTCTAGGACATCCATCGCAAAAGAAAAGAATTCACCCACTTAGACAAATCTGAGGCCATAAAATCACCAAAGTTGTTTTTCCTTCACATTTCAAAAAAAAAGGGAAAAAAAAAAGAGTGCTTCCAACATGTCATGCATGCATCATTCGAAAAAAAAAACGAAAAAAAAAAAGAAAAAGAAAAAAAAAATCATTCTTCATTAGTACTCTTTGTCATCTCATCAAGGGATAATGGCTATTTGCACCAACACCAACCATCAAGCATCAACACAGGTAAGCACCAGGTACACAATCATCAACTTCCTCACCTCTTACGTTGCAACTCAAAGCTCCATCCTCACATCAATATCATTATTATCATTGCATTGCATCCATTATAGGAGCCCTAAGTCCCATATGCCCCTAATCTTCATATTAGGTGATTGACCCAACTCCCAACATCAAAGCATATTTTGGACTTCAAAACCAAATTCCCAAAGGGCCATGTATATTGACTTGCCCATGTCAAACATGCATGGTTCAGGTGTAAGAACCTATTGAATGTCTTTCATTTATGCTTAACAAGGAAATATGTTGGAATGACTTTCCTACCCTCAACAATTTTCTACAAAAAAGATTTTCTCATTGACAAAGGTCATCTTTCTTTTCTATTTATCAAATCATGCATCCCGAAAAATCTCAGGGAATTGGCCAGCGAGAGATTCCGCAATTCCTCTGTTGCAGGGGCGACCATAGTCCTAGGCAGCCACACAAATATTGTGGGTGAGAGATTTCATTTCAGAAACTCCTTCTGGAAGATCCGAGGATTAGCCTGCGTACGACAATCCTTCTGTCAACAGCCGAACGAGTGCTAGACAGCTATGGGAGCATGCCATAGGAGGAGATTCCAGGGGCATCATTTTCAATCAAAAACAATCATCTTCTTTCAATCATTAACACTTTTGTCGTGAAAAATTTTTTTTAAGCAACATTCTTTTGAACAAGACAATCATTCCATCGCATTTCTACGCAAAAATGGGTTGTCTCCTCAAGCTTTTTTGTTCGGATTATCATCCTCCAACAAAGAGGGGCAATCTATAGACACCCCATTTTTGCGCTCTTCGGTCTTTTTGCAGCACTTTGAGCTTCAAGCATGCTTCAACTAACTCCGTGGTCGACTTGGGGGTATTTTTTGGAATTTTGCAAAAGTTGGGGCCTCAAGGATCCAAAACCATAGGTACATAGAGCCCAAAAAAATCAAACCCAATGACACCAATATCACCCAAATCTAACACTGTTTACCCCTTCATCTTTAGACCCAAAGTCAGAACTGATTCCGATCGTCCGATCGGAGTCATTTTGACCCAAAACCACATTTTACACCAAATCAGAAATCCAAAACTATAGGTACGTAGATCCTGAAAATCCAAATCCAACGACACCAAGATCACCCAAATCCAACACCGTTTACCCCTTCATCTTTAGACCCAAAGTCGGAAACGATTCTGATCGTCCGATTGGAGTCATTTTGACCCTAAACCACATTTCACACCAAATCAGAAATCCAAAACTATAGGTACCTAGAGCCTGAAAATCCAAATCCAACAAGATCACTCAAATCCAACATCGTTTACCCTTCATCCTAAGACCCGAAACTGAAACCGATTTCGATCGTCCGATCGCAGTCATTTTAAACCTAATCCTCATTTCACATCAAATCCAAAATCCGAGAATATAGGTACGTAGAGCCCAAAAATCCAAATCCAACGACACCAAGATCACCCGAATCCGACACCGCTTACCCCTTCATCTCAAGACCTGAAACCAGAACCGATTCTGATCGTCCGATCAGGATCATCTCTGATCCTAAATCCTTACCCCGATAAAATCTGAAATCCAACCTTATAGATGGATAGAGCTCGAAATTCCGAGTCCAACGGTACCAAGATCATCCAATTCCGACACCGTTAGCCCCTCCATCTTGAGACTTGAAGCTAAACTCAATCCAGGCCCTTCGTTTAGAGTCCTCTTCACAATAACTTCGAATCTAGGGCATTCCCCGACCCAAACTACCCCTCAGCCTCTAGAAACATCTTAAAAATCTAAGATTTGACCAGCTATGACTTCTAATCAATCAAGCCAATCACCTAAACTTGGAAAGTCCAGTTTAGGTAAATTGGTGAAATCTTTCACTCTTTGTCCTGATTGATTGGGAGAATCTCTTACAAAGCTATCTTGACAGCCCATTCTCTCAATCAATCTCCCTCCAAAAACCATTCAAACATCAGCCATTGATCTCCCTTATCTTCCATCTCATCCCTCCATTCCCCTCTCAAAAAATCTATAAATACCACCACTTTCTCACATCCAAAACACACAAGAAAGCCTAGAAAACCTACACTCACTAGTGTCGAAAATACCCCCTTTACGTCAAAAGTAGCCCCAAACTCCCCCACCACGTCCAAGACATGTCTTCACTCTCCCTCTCCCTATCCCAAACTTCCTAAGCCTGAAAAATGCTATTCTCGTACTCTTGCCCTTTCCCCAATCCAATTTGAAGCAAGAAAACTTACCGGGGTTGTAGTCATATTCATGAAGAGGAAGCTGAAGCTTGTCTGAATTCTACGAAATGGTGTAAGGAGCCTGCAGATTTACAGAAGCGTTTCACATTTATCGGGCAACATTCCACATTCAAAAATAATCATCAATGAGTGCTTGGAACAAGAATAGTTATGTGGCGAGAAGAATCTATTCGGCGCCTCTCCTTCATCTCTGGAATGTGTTAACAAGTTAGTATATATGACATCTTACTCAATTCTCATGCTGAAGCCTCGAAGTAGAAATGGTTTGTCGTGTAACATTCAGCTTTGTCTTATGTTTCTATGTCTATGAAAGCTTCCACTGCACTTCTTACCAAAAATTTTCAGATTTTATTATCATGAGCATGTCAATCTTTGAAATAGTTAATTCGGTCTGCACTCTCTAGGTTAGTTCCTCATTAATTGCATTGAAAAATCTCCATTACAGTGGCTTTGATCATCTCTCTCCTTCTGTCTACTTTAGAACTTCCTCTAGGTGCTTCATCTTAATTGGTATTTGTCATAATTAATTTATAATGGGCAGATCTCCATACTCAAGTTTTTTTTAGTTTAACTTTCTTAAGTACCAATGTTTTTCTTAGTTTTCTCCGTTAGAGAGGTTAAAAGAAATATAGGGTCTTCTCATCACATCATATTAGTGATTAATTTGTTTTGTTTTTTTATATTGCATGGTCCCATCATTCCCATCATTTCCTGTTTTCCTCAGAATTTGTATAGAGACCTTTAAAGGCCACAACATTGCATTTAATTGGGAAAATGGCACATCTTGACTATTCTAAGGTCGAAAATACCCCAGAATTGATGCCCTTAAGGCATCAAAATGCAGGGTTATCAAGCAATCAGTTCATCTACTTGCTTTTACAACTCCTCATGTTTAGTGGGACTTATTCTGTATTGAGCCTTGTTGGGGAGACTAGCACCTAGTGTTAAATCTATGCAATGTTGGATATTCCCTTAATGGTGGTAATCCTATCGAGCCCTTGAGAACACATCACTAAATTCATCAAGCAAAGGCTTCACCTCCTATGGAGCCTCCACACCTTTCAGCTCTAGCCCTTTGTTAATTAAAGCATGTGCAACACCTGTCTCTTTTAAGGCACTTGTGAATTCAGTCATGGCAAAAAGGCTAGAACCCTTAGGTTTTTATTTAGTTTTTTGTGATAGACATAAGGTTAGCATTTTCCCTTTAAACTTCAAAGAGTAGGTATTCTTTCGTCCGGATGCCCAAGTAGCAAATGGTAGGCATTCATGCATACAACATCACACTACACACAATCACTATAATTGTTGCCAATAGAAAATCTCACTTAATGGTGGTAATCCTATCGGTAAGTCCTCGGGAAACACATCACTAAATTCATCAAGCAAAGGCCCCACCTCCTCTGGAGCCTCCACACCTTTCAGCTCTAGCCCTTTGTTAATTAAAGCATGCGCAACACCTGTCTCTTTTAAGGCACTTGTGAATTCAGTCATGGCAAAAAGACTAGAACCCTCCTCAGGTTTCGGTTTAGTTTCTTGTGATAGACATAAGGTTAGCATTTTCCCTTTAAACTTCAAAGAGTAGGTATTCTTTCGTCCGAATGCCCAAGTAGCAAACGGTAAGCATCCATGCATACAACATCACACTACACACAATCACTATAATTGTTGCCAATAGAAAATATCACTAGACACGGTTGTGTGACTGGAACCTCATTCTTTCTTTTTAGCCATGAAAGATTGTTAGGGTGAGGGTGTTGTTGAGTTTCTAAGTTCAACTTGTGGACGGCTACTTCCGCTATAACATTTTCACAACACCCGCTATCAATTACAAGGCTTGCAACTTTTCTACACATAGTACTCGTAGTGTGGAAAATATTATTTCTTAGCCAATTCGATGATTCATCCCTAAGAGTTAAGAATGACCGATGCAACACCAAGGCCTCCCCCATATCCCCATACACCATTTCTTTCTCAAAAGTTTATTCATTATAAGAGTCAAACACAGGTGGGGCTGAACAGTCAAATGCTTCTAATTGGGTTTCACTCTCATTTTCTACAAACATCGCCCCTTTTCTTTTATCACCCCTCACACATTCAACAGATTTATGGCCTGGTTCACCACACTTAAAACACTTCAATCTAAGAGGACCCACCTGGTTTTGATTAGGTCCATGCCCTTGGTTTTGGTTTAGCCCACGAGGCTGTGGCTGATTTAGAGGCGGGTTAGGATTATTATGTGGGGGTGGTCTGGCCACATTAGATTGGGTTTGGTCTAATTGGTTAGGTCGGCATAGAAACATCATAGCAGTCAAATAGGTCTAATATATCCCGAATACTTGGTCTCAACCCACCTATATACTTTGCCACCAATTGGTCTTTGGTTTCAAATAACTCGTTCCGGGCCACTAACAGATGAAACTTCTTTGTATATTCATCTACTGTATCAGTTCATTGCTTTAGATTTTGTAATTCTTGATAAAATAAACGAATATAATTATGGGGTAGAAATTTTGACATCATCTTTGCCTTGAGTTTGTCCCATGTCTTAATCTTTTCCTTGCCTCTTCTCTATCGCATGACCTTCAATTGATGCCACCATGCTGCTGCTTGTCCTCTAAATTGAGTGGTTATTAAGGACCCAATTTTATTTTCCGGAACTTCCTTGAATTCAATGACTTCTTTTACTACGAAGAGTCAATCCATGAATTCTTTAGGAGTCATTTCTCCCTAGAATTCTAGGATCTCAACCTTAAGACCAACTTCCCACCATCTCTGATCACCACCCGCAACTACAACCGATCTGGTCGCTTGCCTTGATGATGAAAGGGAACGTGTGGAGATACTTGCGTCGGAGCCACTGTCCCCTATTTCCAACAAGGAATGCAGCGATTTCACCTCCTGAGCAAATGCTTCGACTTGTCTTCTCAGTTTTACCATCTCTTCTTGTGTTTAGTTGTTGAGTTCCTGCTCCATGATATGAGCTATTAGTATCTTCTTAGGAATCATAATCCGAAGAATGATCAACTTGAGCTCTGATACCAACTGACGTAGTATGAAAATGAAACATGTGGGAAAAGCTTCAAAGAAAAGAGCAGAAGTCAAATTTTAGGAAGAAAAATTCTTCACTAAATAATTAAGAGAAAATTGATAACAAGAGAATTGTCTTAACTTCCCCTAGCTACTCTTTATATAGGCATACACCCTTATGAATCCTATTCCAAATCTTAAAACACTCCATAATAGAATCCTAGTTAAAACTCCTTAAAAAAAAAATCCCAGTCTAAGAAAACACTACAAAATAGAATCATAATCTAAAAAAATACTCCAAAATAGAATCCTACTAAAATCCTTCAAAAGGGAAGTCCTAATTGAATATAAATTCGAAATAATGCTAACTTGGTAAAAATGAACTAAGATAGAAATCCTGTGACAATGCTATGTCAGTAAATATTTACTAAGTTGGGTTGGTGGTGTCATCTCTATTTCTTATGTGTCTTGGAATGGTCCCAACTTGCATAGAATTTATCGGACTTCTCCTGTACTGCATCAAGTTTTAAGGCAGCATTTTCTATCTCTGCATCCCCAAGCTTCAATTGGATATCAGAATCAAAAGCAACTTCAAGTTTTGTAGCTTCAACTTGGGTCTAGAGCTCAACAACTTGTTTCTTAAGCTCAAATATTGCAGATTCCCATTCACTGGTTTCTTCTTTTTTCTATTTTTCTGTTATTAAGTGAAGGTGTCTTAGACACCTTCATTTGCATCTAATTCAAGACTATAAAGCAAAGATTCAGACTATAGTGTTTGATTCCAATGTTTGCATTCTCATGCAAGGATGTAGTGCAGAAAAAGTTTTATATTTTCTATTTCTTATTTTTTTTGGAAATTTTAATAAAGTTTCTTGATTTTTTATTTTCTATAATTTATTAATTAATCTATTATTTTTTATATTTGTTTAATGGTGGGAGTAGTTGGAACACCATTGGGTAGCAAGACAGTTGTATTTGCATTGATGGAAGTGCCAAACATTAGGGGTGGATTCAAGCAAAGCCGAGCCGAATAGTATGAGGCTCAAATTCGGCTCGCCAAGGTTGTATAAGGCTCGAGCTCGGCTCGTTTATTAATCAAGCCTATAAATTGGGCTCGAACCTCGGTGAAAACTAAGCCGAGCCGAGCTCAAGCAACTCATGAAAAGCTTAGCTCATTGCCACCCCTACCAAATTGTATTATTATTTGCATCGATCAAAACAAATGAACTTAGTGCAAAGTGGGTCCGATATATAAATCATGAACCACTTTGCATTCACATGAACCGGATATTTTTGTTTTGTACTCTACATTTTTATATTTGTACTACTTCCAAACGCAGCCCAAAGGAAAGGAAATTGTAAACAACCTAACAGCAATAGCTGTTCAGCAAGCTGTGAAACCAATGAAATGAGCTCACAACCTATCAGCCTCTCACTGCGGTTCCCAAGTCGTTTATAACTGGGGTGGGGCTGGGGCATTACAATTGGTTGCACAGCCTGCTACCCAGCCATCACGTTTTGCTGATCCAAATTAAAACAGTTAGAGAAAGCTGATTTAATTTCTTTGAAAATTGAAATGCCCTTCCTCTTCTGATTCTGTTTGAAAATGAGAGGATTTCAATTGATTTCTTCTGAATTTGTTGAAATGGGAGGTGGACCTTTTGAACTTCCCACTCGTGCGGTCAACGTGGATTTCTGCTGCTAAGTGTGTCGGTTGGAAGACATTGTCTTTGAAAATGCGGGATGTCGCCCCAAGCTTGGACAGAACAGCTGCGACTTGGAGTTAATTTTCTGAAAAGAGGGGAGGAAAAGAAAAACCCAGAAAACTTCAACGCATTGAATTACATGCAGATGCAGCATTTCCTTAACGTGCCACTTACGAGTTGCTATCCCCATCAAGTTCTACAGTTGTTAAAAGAAAAAGAGTAGCTAGTAATCATCAAAATCTGTGATTATTAGTATGTCTCTGTCTGGTCTCTCAATCTAGGGTACAGGACCCGTGAAAATGGTTTGGGCCCACTTAACGGTCATTCCCATAAACCATAATTCAAAGTTGAGAGCCTACCATTAAATTGGTAGAGCAGGTAGATCAGCTTAAAGCCTTGAAACATGATAGCAGCTGTTCCATTTTACTGTTTGAATTAGACCCATTCACTGCAAACTCTTAGAAAGCACTGAAAATAGTGCCTGAATGCCATGAATTATATGGTTGGAGTCCATGTTGGGTTTTGCTACAGAGTTCAGACACTCCTTTAGACAAGACCCATACAGTAATTGGTCCCTTTTTCTTGTGATTTTATGGGCCCAAACCTCTCTCTCTCTCTCTGATGCCCACATGGCCACGTGGCAATTGACTTATTGCCTATAGGACCCTAACAAGTATTTAGGTGGTGGACTGGTGGGTGACTATGAACAGTTTCTTTGAACAAGTCCCATCCAGTGAACATGTGGCAATTGACACCTAGGAGGACCCTAGCAAGTAGCAACTGCATTGAGATCTGGCAGTCGGTGGTTATTAGGGAATTTGCTTTAGTCTTAAGCATCCTTAATAATAAAAAAGCAGATTGGTGAGGCATTTACTCGACTCCTATCTGCTCTCTTGTCCTTCCATATGATAGTTAATACCAATTTGGCTACCCTCTTAATGTTTGAATTTCAAATTTGCCTATAAAGTAAATAATGCATTAAAAAGCTTTCATTTAATATTAAGATAACAATATGAAGCCAAAAGAAGAAAAAGATAATAATGAAATTCCTTGTTATTTAATTACACTAAGAATATTTTACAGTACGACTAACCACCTTGAACATTTCTCAAGATGTTCAGTAGTTCGAATTTGACAAAGTTTTCTACTGGGATTCTGTATTTTAAAATTTTCAATTTATACTGAAACTCCGGAATGAATGAAGTTGGTCTGAAATGGACAAAGGGAAAACATGGACTAATCCAGATGGCCTTCTACCTGTTGGACAGTCTCGATTGGCTGTATGGGTTGGCCATTCAGATAGTGAGATAGGATTAGGAAAGCCCATTCGAGCTTTCTGGAACATATATCTGGGCCTACTGGCTTAAACATGGTTGGCCCACCGCCCACCCACCAAGTCCACCAATCAAAGATCTCATGTCTTTGGAGATTGAAGCTAGAACAAAGATGACAAACCAGTCAAATCCAGTGACCACGGATCACCAAGCAAACAGCTCAGCTGTAAGCTATCTGGGCTTGAGTGGGGCAGCCGTTTTCAGTAAAGAGTCCAAGCCAACAAATCAACGCACTAAAACTTGTTGACAAGCGGGCGCTAGCTGACACTGGTCGAATACTTGGATTTGATCTTTTTCTTCTCCAACCTAACTTTCTTGGTGTCAAGCAATGGATGACCTACCTATTCAAACATCTCCACATACGTACACAAGAATTATTTCTTTAGATCATCAAGAAAATTCAACTAATGGGGTCTCCAGTTTCCACACAATACAATAGCAAGGTCGTCTCTTTAGATTTGGATTTTATTTGCTAGTTAATGTTCTGTAATTTTTATATATTTTACATTTTATCTTTTTTATAAGAAATATTACCAGTCAGAAGAGTTTTGACCAATCAAAATCCCCCAATTTTAATAAATATAACTTGCTAATTGGTTTAGCACCTTTATCATTCAAGTTCATTGGTTACAAGTTTTTCAGTATCTTAGTCAAACCCTTTTTATATTTTTATTATTTGATTTATGATTACAAATTAATTGATTAACCTGAATTTTGAGCCACTGAGGCCTCCACACCTTGGTTTGGATTTTGTCCTCAAACCCAGTTCACAGCATCTCCTGTATATATTTTTATTTTATGAGAAGATGTTTCTAATGCATAGCTACAAGTGTTATAAGACTAAGAGCTTTTCATTTTAAGTCCGTGGGTTCAGACTTTTTTCAAATAATATATTATTATATAATATATAATGTACTATTAATAATATATTATAAAATGTCTGTTCAGGTCAGATTTCAGGTTTGGGTCCATGCTTCGGAATTTGTATAAGGCCGAGCTTAGATTCAAGATTTAAACCCGATGATGGATTAATAGTCACTAATCTTTTATTTTTGTTTGTTTATTAAGAGGTAAAGCCTGACCCGGTTCGTGAACAGGTGAGAGGATTCTGTGAGGAGTGACGAGGAAATCTGGGTTTTCCATCGACAAAAAAAGAAATGAAAAGCGGTTCAATTTCGGTGGTCACATCTGCGCCCCACGGTTCTCCACAGCGCACATCCCTATCTTGTATTGAAATTTGAAAACAAGGTGGAAATCTGTGTGGGGCGCATATATGAACTCTCAATTTCGAAAAGATTTTTAAAACATTATAAAGGTATCATAAGTGATGCGGATGTGGCACATTGTGATTGGCCCAGAATCATCTGGTTAGAGACTGAATCGTCCACGAAACCGTCCCGAAGAAATATCGTACGTATCCAGTAATGGATACGTGCCAAACGTAAGCAAGCCAACCACCACTACTGCCCAGCCGTGCACGTGTCGGTGAAAGATTAAGTAGGGGTTTTGACTTGCTTCCTCCTCACAACACTTGGATTGGACAAGAGCCGGACGGCGCGGTGATCCGCCGTTACGAACTGTTCACGCGTCCCTTCCCCCTCCTTGAGCTCATCCTGTACTGGCCGTTACGTTCTTCTTTCTCGGCTTCACCCATTCCATCCAACGTGCCCCAACCTCATTCGCAAGTAACACGAGAGAGTGGGCTCCACCCTTTCCTTGAAGTTTGAACTCCCAACTGGCTTTTGACTTTCATTTCCTCACCATTAATAGTCGCAAACACAATGACAAAAAGCTCCTCGTGTCCTCTTATTTACTGTTTCAGTGCCAGACACCAAACGGAGATCGACGCCCAAAACGTCGTACCTAGGGACTAGGGTTAGGGCTTCCTTTTCTGCTTGGTCATTCAGCACGAGTCGACGACATCTGCTGATATTGCTGGTTCACGTTCATCCAACCGTATATCTGGAATATCAGGGAACAATGTGTTGTGGCGGCGATTTTTGATGAGATTGTTTTGTTTTGTTTTGTTTTGTTTTTCCGAAATTTTAAATAGTTAAATTTTATAAAAAATCGCCCAGATTTTCACCATGGATCCAGACTCTAGACTCCAGAGTGTCAACCTTCTCTGAGCATCACTCCCGCTCTTAATTCAGCACTAGTTAATTATCACTCTGGTTCTCATCAAGTGTTGAAGATGGTCATTGTCTAAAACAAACATCAATAATGAATTTTAAATCACGATAATTAATCTCAAACCAGAAAATTGTGAACAAAAAAGGAATACAACAGAGAAAAACTTAAATTCCCTCTCTCTCAGACAACGAATATCTGCATACTGTCGCTTTTAGGTCATTTTGAAGCGAAGTTTCAACAGAGAAAAACTTAAATTCCTAGAAATATGCAGAATAAAGTCATTTTCGAAGGAGAGAAGAAGATTAAACGACTAAGCAAGCATGCAAGGCTGCAAGGAAAAGGGTAAGGAAGAGTTGATGTGTCCTTTACCCACCACGAGGGCGACACGTTTCAAGTTACAAAACTCATTGCTTTTGTTGTAAAGAGAGAGAGAGAGAGAGAGAGAGAGAGAGTTGCTAGATTCATGAGAGGAACGGAAGCTGGTTGCTTCACGCAAGCAGCTAAAAGGGGGTTGGATGCGTCGCGTAGCTTTAAGTATTTCAATTAGAATTTAAAAGAAGTGAAGAAAGACCTAACTATCAAGGTTCAAAGGATTTCAATTAGAATTTTAAGAGATATTTCAGGATATGTTTTGAATACCTATGACATATTAAAAATTAAGATACGTATGAATACATTAAAAAATTTATATAAATCTTAAAAAATACATTAATAATAATAAATATAAATTTTATATGACTTTAAATAAGTTATTTAAACACTTATAAAGAAAACAAGTTATTTAAATATACAAAGCCATATTTCAATAATTTATATAAAATGTGAGATATAGGAACAAATTAGTAATCTTGAAAATAATGGAAGGAGCAAAATGTGTATTAAGAGAGAGGTAATAATTACAGGGGATTAGGAGTTATTTAGGGCAAGTTTCGAAGTTATTAGAAAGACATAATTATTAAATAGGCTTATTTATGAAAGATAATCTAATATTACAACATGTGGCTGATACATTCAAAATATCGGTCCTGTATCAGTCGATACAGACCCGAAACGAAACTACTGTTGTGATTTTGATCCGATACAGACGATACATTCAAAATATTGATCCGATACAGACGAAAAGGAACGAAACTACTGTTTCAGGTATCGGGATGTTGCTGAAATGATACGTATCGGCCGAGATACGTTGTGATTTTTTAAACCTTGCTACCCACCACCACACTGCCAAAGAAACCAATATTACACAAATCCGGCTCTTGGGGTTCTCTTCATCATTTTCTCTGCTGTTTAATCAATCTCTCTCGACCCCACGAACCCAAATCCGGAGATGTTGTAGAAAGACAAAATAAAACGACCCACAAGAAGATGAGTTCGAGCAGCACGATTAGCAGCGGTGGCGGCGGAGTTGTGGGTGGGGTCGGCAGTAGCAGCGGTGGTGGTGGTGGAGGAGGAGGACCTTGTGGCGCATGCAAATTCTTACGGCGTAAGTGCGTGATCGGATGCATATTTGCTCCTTACTTTGATTCAGAACAAGGAGCAGCCCACTTCGCAGCGGTTCACAAGGTGTTTGGTGCAAGCAACGTGTCCAAGCTTCTCCTTCATATACCAGTTCACAAACGACTCGATGCCGTCGTCACCATCTGTTATGAAGCTCAAGCTCGACTTCGAGATCCCGTCTATGGCTGTGTCGCTCACATCTTCGCTCTTCAACAACAGGTTCGGATACTGTCTGTCTTAAATTTTAAATGCAAGGTTTCACGCTAACATGAACTCAAAAACATATCTCTCCGGCGTGCGTAGTTCTCCGTTGACACGGCAGCGCGTCCTATATCTCCGTCAAATTTCTACCCCTTTTTTTTCTTTTTTTAGAGAAGAAAAGAAGCACTTTCCTTTTTAAGAATTTCAGTGCTCCGAGATGAATTCGAGGAAGCGGTTGGTCTTCTTTCTTGGAATTAGGGTTTCGTTATTAGTGTGTGATCGTTTTTTACAAACAACTGAGCATCTTTTTCTCAGAAATGACAGTTTTCTTCTTCTCTCTCTACGTATTCGTAACAGAAGTGCAGCTATGATTTGCAGTAGATATTCGCACCAACTTTTCAGTATTCTTCTAACACACATGCAACCCTTGAAGTTTCATCTTGATAATTAATTTGGTAGATGCAACGTCTGTATTCTAAATTTCTAATAGATCCCGGTAGGATCAACGGTTTTTGTTTGATTGATTAAACATCTATTTCCTTGATTTTATGCGGTGTTCTTCCTCGTGGTTCTATATATATTTATGTATTTTCATTTTGCCCTGTTAGGCTGTTACTGATAAAGTTTTCTCTACTTTAGTACTTTTTCTGCTACGAGAGAATTTTCCGCGTATTAACGTGGGACATAGATCAGAGCTACTATTCAACGTCAGTTATTGCAATCAGACTTTGAATATTATGGGTGCAGGTGGTGAATTTACAGGCTGAACTATCCTACTTGCAAGCTCATCTGGCAGCGTTAGAGCTTCCGTCTCCGCCACCTCCTACGCTACTGGCTCCGCCACCACTCTCTATCACAGACCTTCCGTCAGCTTCCAGCATCCCCGCCACTGCGACCTTCAACCTATCGACAATACTTGATCCTGTGGTGCCACCACATTGGTTATTGCAACAACGCGAAATGGAACTTCGACAATTCGGAGGAAGCGGCAGAAGCCCTACGGAGAATTCTCCGCCCACCGCTGGAGGCGGTGGTGATCTTCAGGCATTGGCCCGAGAGCTTCTACAAAGGCACAGGTCGTCCGTGGAGCAGTCAGCATCGGCGCAACAAACATGCACATCCACAGCAACCACAACCACCATCACTCCCCAACTGAGACTGACCTAATTGACCAGAATTTTCCTTGAGCATTTTCAGTAGTTGAAATTGCCTGGTTTTGGAGGAGATTTTGTTGTCATCCCAATAGGCAAGTAGTTATAATTGAAAACTTCTCATTTATTTTTCATGAATTAAAGCTTAATTAGATGAAATGTAGAATAGATTTACCATTATTATGCTATCAAAGCGCCCTTAATCTTTCTTAATTAATTGTTAATTTTTATATTAATAATCAATATATGGTCAGCACATGATATTCCTTCACCTTATCTTTTTAGTGAATAAGTTTTTTTTTTTTTTTTTAAGGTGGTTGTCAGCTTCTTAATGGCTGAAGCTGAACTTGGGTTATATATTTTAAGAAAAGTTGAACTTGGGTTATTTACTATGCTATGCTTTATAATTTAATAATTATTTTGTCCACAAAGACAAAAGCAATAAGTCATTCAGTTAACATCTGCCTTTGTCAACAGCCCCTTAATCATAATACATGTGCTGAAGTGGGTCCCTTCTCTTCAATTGGATTTCAGCTCTACCTTTTAATTTCCTTCTTTTAAATTAATGGAATTTACATTTTACTATAAACAGATCAAACTCAAGAGTTCTTTATATTAGTGATTTTTATTTTAATAGTTAAGCAGATGCCCAAAATTCTCCTAGAAAAAAAAAACAAACAAAACCCTAAAAGAACAAATTTCTGCTTGGATGATTGGCTTCTCTTATATACCAAGAATAGCTAGCCCTTGAACAGGCATTGATAAAGCACAGTTTCAGGTATTCTATAACCTGCTTAGCATCCCTCATTGGTCCTCCAAAAGAACATTACCTAATTGCAAGTTCAGTAGCAGTCAGGGGATGTGAAATCTCTGAATGTATGTATTGTTATCATTATTTTCTGCCATCCATCATATCATCCAATCCTTTCAAGAATTTGTATGCGTGTGTCAACTAACCTTCCTGTTTTCAATTGGTGCAAATTAAAGGTGATTCTTGAGGCTGAAAGCCTTGTTTTGGGGTCATAAAACCCTTTTGGAAGTGATAGGATAACTGCTCTAATGTAGGTTTTATAATTGTTAATTAACAAGTTGGTTTATAACTGAAGTATCTCAAGTGCATCATCCATGCATAGACTCCAGGATATGTCTTTCCCTTCTGTAACTATCTTTAATTATGGCGTGACCACAAACATTTTATGATTTCTATATCCTAATCTCCATTCTTTCCCAAACCATCCATACTGCGCTATTCTTGCTTTTTAAGGTTGTATCGTACTGTTGGTGTGCAATGTTTTGAGTTGAAATATAGTTTATAATTGAAACACAAACACTACTGTTTGCACTTGAATCTTGTTAATTTCAGTGAAAAACGTGTATCAGAACCACATTGGTGCCTTGTCAGTCAAGGTGTTGAGACTTTGGCTGGAAACATCAAATTTATGTTTCTTGAAACACCCCCTGGTACAGATTTCCATGCAAGGTGCTCTGTGATTGTTTTAACTCAAAAACAGTCTCCAACCAAATAAAATTTGACCGTTAACTCAAAACTCCTGTGTGACACTGATGTGAAGGCATTTATACTTGGAACACTAATGGTATACCAAACAGCCCTTCGTCTTGGTCACTCAGATTTGCCAATTAGATACTTTCACTTAAGTTCTTTTTCTTCAAGTTGTCCTGTTTATCTTGAAGCCCAAGCAAGTACGTATCTAAACCATGGATATATATCCATGTTGTTAAGCAGTGGTAATTACTTGAACACGGTTCATGATTATTGGTTCTTTTTGTACCCATTTTCACAGTTAACCTTAAGGGCCACTTCATGGTGATAACATCATCATCCCAACTTTATGGGTTCGGCACTTCATGGTGATAACACGTATCTTGCAAATTTCATGATGCATGCAAATGTTGGAGACCATGTAACTTTGATGATTACTGCCTGAATTCTATTGCCCAATCAATGCATGGGCTTGCCCTTGGGACATACAAGAATCATATCTTTGAAGCCAATTTTTCAACCCAATTCAGCCTATATCCCACCTATTTGGGGATGCATGGCTACATGAACCCTTTTCCTGCAATTATGATCTATTAACAGCCATATTTTCTGTCAAATTTTCGGTACTTAACGCTTAGTTTGGGAAGAATACTGTTAGGGTGATAATTGAGCTGGCCAAGATGCCACATACCTATTTTCGTGACTGATCCCCTCAGGCCATGTTGACGCCATGTGTAACGGAAGAGCACGACTAAGGAGTGTCCTACATGGACAAAGAAGTGAATTTTGCCAAGGAAAAGGCAACCTTCTGAAAACCTCGGCGAACGCCCTCATCTCGACAACCTCGAGAGCCCAATCCATCTAGGATGCAGACACCCAGTTATAAATAGGTATTCCCTACTCGAGATAAGGGACTTTCGAGGAACCAATCTTTGAATACTCTTTATACTATAGCTTGGACCAGTGCTATCTCAACCTACTCGGCCCGACTACACCCTTCTCTACCATGTTGACTTGAGCATCGAAGTACCTACCCGGGGAACAACTCCTCGGGCCTCCGACCTTTCTCCTGATTGCAGATCTTGGTGCACAGCTTTGTCCATCCGCCTCAGCCTTGTCCAATTGGAAGGACTATAGTGTTCTCAATCCAGAACACCTCAGATTGGATAACATCATATTGGCACGATCTCTGGAAAACGAACAAAAATTAATTTCCCAAACCCTTCTCCATGCACTAAAAGCAAAGCAACCATGCCTGAAAACACATTCGACCGCTCTAGAACCCGTTCCCCATCTCAGGGATCCCGCTCACCCCATAGCTCCCCACCTTGAGAGCCCAAGCATCAAGTAGCAATAAACCCCGTACAATTTCAAACCATGCAATAGAAGGCCAACCATATCCTACCCATGATGGAGACGCTGGGGAAACCGATGTCCGCCCCCCAAGTTACTCGCCCTACCGCTTAGGTGCCTACTATAGGCGACCCTCGCACCGAGGACCCCAAAAGGTGCCACGTAGACAAGTATAGGGCCCAATCCAACCGCGAACGACCACTACTATCCAGAAGATCTGATTCCCTAGCCCAGCCTCGCATGCACAACGCTCGCAGTAGATCCCATCACTCTACTTGAGTGCCGGTGAAAGAACGGCTCAGCCAACGCCTGCAGCAGCCACCAATCTCAATAGCAAAATCCAGCTTAGTTTGAAATCGGCCTGCGATCCTGAAAAGGTAAAAGTTCGTAAACGCAGTCCCAGCTGACAAAGACGCCGAGATCAAAGAACTAAGAGAGCGGTTGATTGAATCGGAAGCGGCTAAGTGGATAGAAGCGTGGCTCCTCCGACGGCTCGACACTAAGAGTAGCACAACAGCTAGCCCACAAAGGAACCTGTCTTCGTCCAGGAGATTGTTGATGAGCTTCCCCATCTGGCTGGTGACCCCCTCAGTTCTACGGTGGAACCTCAGACCTCAACGATCACATTGAGGGTTTCAAGACAATAATGATGTTACACGACTCCTCCGAAGGTCTCATGTGCAAGGCCTTCGTCGTCACCCTCCACGGAGTCGCCAGAACCTGGTACAACCTCCCTCCCGTCATAGTCCATATTCTCCTAAGAGCAGCTAGAGATGCCAGAACCTGGCGCAATTCATCACCAGCCAAAGGCCCTGGAAAACGTTGGCCAGTCTCATTCAAGTACGACAAAGGAAATGAGAGACCTTGAGGGAATACTTGGCAAGGTCAATGCCTAGGCCCTTCAGGTCTAAGCTCTAGACAAGTCAGTAGTTGTGACAACCATCATGAGTGGACTACACTCCTCAATGTTTAGCTTCTCACTACAAAAGAACCCTCCATCCAACTTGACTGCGCTCATGAAACACGCACGGAAGTATATGAATGTCAAAGAGGTCTAAGCACTATGCAGGGAGGAGGAAGACCAACACAACCGGAAGCGTAGAGATAGATAACCCTGCATTTTGATGCCTTAAGGGCATCAGTTCGGGCGTATTTTCAGCCTTAGAATAGTCAAAGTGTACCCTTTTCCCAGTTAAAATCAATTATATGACCTCTGAGGGTCTCTATGCAAATTATGTAGAAAACTGTGAAGTTTTCTAGGCTGAAGTACAGTTTTTGGGAAGCTGGTGTGAAGACCAGCTGAGATATGGGTGTTTTTGTAAAGAACTGAACGCAGGAGGGCGCCTCCTAGCTGCTAAACCTAGTTTGGCGTTCATCCAACTATGTTAGCATGCTCCCCATGCCTTCGCAAACCCTAGGGCATCTTTTAACCCATTCTTTTCAATCTTAACAAACCCTAACCACCCCTAACTGCTAAATACCCACCTTCCATCCCTTCTAATCTCCACCATCCATTCTAGGGCACTCTCTTTTTAGCATCCTAACCCTATGAACTACATAACTTCTAATCTTCACCATTCAGCCTTTACCCATTAAATCTCAGCCTTACATAATATTGGGTGCCTTCTCCTTTTGTTCTCAGCCTTAGGATCACCCTAAAACCATCCTAACCCTTCATTCTAAACCCTAGGGCACCCATGTTTTTGCTAAAACCCAGCTGCCGCCCTATAATTCCAGTTATAGCAACCCTTCTCTATAAAAAGGACCCGAAGGGCCCTAGAGAAGGGGTTGGTCAATTCACACAAATCACAAGGCTAAGGTTTCTTGAGGAGTTCAAGGGTTGTAGAAGGGGAGGACACCCAGATCTTGTTAGGAGGGGTTCCTGCAAGCTGTTCAACCATTCTGCAACTACCGCCACTAGATCTGATAAACCATTCTTTTCTTTTCTTTATTTTATTTTCTGCTTTTTTTTTCTGCAATCTTTTAGATTTAATTCTTGTCTGTTTCTCTGTTTTGCATATATGAATTCGTTCAGTTCAAGGCTAAGGTGTCTCGAGGGGTTCGAGGGTTATAGAAAGGACGGACGCCCGATTCTTGTCAGGAGGGGTTTCTACAAGTTGTTTGGCCGATCTACAGCAACCGCCACCGGATCCGGATTATAGATCATTTTTTTTATTTATTTCTTTTATTTCCCTTGTTGATTCCCACACTTTATTAAATTCTGATTTTTATTTATTGTCTTGTTTAAATTCGAAACATTTAATTTCAGTAATAATAGATTTTATTTTCATATTTTCTGCCATTCCCGATTGCATTCTCTTGTTCGGATCTAAGTACATATTAATTTTTCACTTGCTTCCCTGTGGATACGATCTGTTCTCACCCATTTACTACGTTAATAGTTGTTTGAGAAACAACAAATATTATAAATGTTTAAACTGGTGTTCCGGAGTGTTTAACGACGCGCTTTTGGACACACCAGAGGCCACGACGACCGAAGACCAAACCAAGACGCCAAGAGGTAGGACAGCAGACTCGATCGCAGACCGAGAACCTCACCGCCAATGTATTACAACTTCACTCCACTCAACACTCCGCGGGCCGGGATACTAATGTAGATCCACGACCGCATCTACATCAAATGGGCCGAAAAGATGAAGACCCAGGATTACAAAAGGAATTGGGATAGGTATTGTGATTTCCACTGAGACCACGACCATGACATCGAAAGTTCCCATGACCTTTGCCACCACCTGGAAGACCCTGTCCGACGCAGACACCTCCAGTGGTTCATCGATATCAAAGAGCATAAACCTAGAAAAGAGCTACATCTCACCAACGAGCCCTCAGCCTAAACTCCCCTAGTCGAGGTCATCGTTGTCATCTTGAGCTAGACAACCCTTAAAAGGGAAAACTAGGTGCAGAAGACCTACTCCTAAGAGCTGGAGCGTCAGGACTAAAATGTACTAACGACGATCGACGTCGAACACTAATGGTGATCGGGTTATACAAATGCAATAATTAAAGAATTCTCCTTCAAGCACAAACAACCAAATACCTGCACATAGTCCAACCAAATTCCACATTGGCCAATGGTCGCAGCACGACGATAACCTCATCAAGGACCCAGCCAACCTATAACTACCTAGGCCTAACAACCATCATGAGACCCGACCAACCATAGACGGTCGAGGCCAAGACAAGCCATTGATGGGTACCGCGGGAACAACATCCCCACCCCAGAATGGCAAGAGGATGGCCATCGAACTCCGCACAACCTCCCGACTTGCAATTAGAGCAGAGCTAACCGAGACAATGGCTAGCCCAATCAAAAAGTGTAAAGCTCTCCAAGCCCAGGTGGCACCGAACTCCCCAGCATCATTAAGAGCTTAGAAGCACCTTATCTAGCGTAAGACCAAGGCCACAAAGCCAAAGATCTCGGCCAGCATAAGACCTCAGCAAGCCTAAGACCTCGGCCACCAAGGCCATGAAATTGAAGACCCCAACCATCTAGAGTCAACCCAGCACCTTTGCCAACATGAGATTGAGGCCACAAAGTCGAAGACCCCGGCTATCCAGCGTCAAGACTAAGACCTCAACAAATATGACATCGAGGCCAAAGGGCCAAAGATGGCACATTGTTCCTATTGACCAACCAAATTCCGAAGTGAAGCAACTTACAAGAAGAAACAACACCAAACATGCTTAGTAAAAAGATTAAAGTTCCATTACTCAAGAAGCTAATTCAACAATTATATGGCCAGCATACTGAGTTCTGTACAAAAAAAGAAGAAAAGAGCATCAATCCATGCCAATAGTTCTATCTACATGGTTTACCTCCTCAGGGGTGGTCATGTTACCGCTTAGGGTGTTCATGAATGACCCTCCTCTGGCAACGAGCAAAGTAGGTCTGCCAGCAGTCCGTAGCAAAATCGTTGAAGGCAATCTAGAACTCTTCGGACTCCTTGTACTTGGTGACCTCCTCATCCTTGATGCATAACAATTTTGCTTCTGCCTCCTCCACTACTTTTGTGCCTTGTCATAGTCCCCCTTGAGCTCACGAGCACGAATCTTCAGACGTCATAGCTCTACATCCTTTGTCGTCGCCGCTTGCCTCAGCTAGACCTGTTCATGGGCCGGGTCGGGCCGAGCTTTTACTATTCATTAACAGAAATATGTTACGCCCGAGCCCGAGCCCGGCCCTAATAAAAAGCCCAAAGCCCGACCTAATAAAAAAATTAGAAATTTTCCCTATTCAATAATCAATATAAATCAGAATTTATTTACATTAAAAAAATATATAAATTCAAAATTTATTTATATTAAAAAATATATATAAAGAAGGGAAAGAGGATGTGGAGAAGAAGAACTTGGTTGGAAAAAGAAGGGAAAGAGGTGAAAAAAAGAGGGGTATTCAACTAGGTTTTCTAGGTTTATTTATAGGTCGGGCCGGGCCAGGCTCGGACCGGGCTATTTTGGCAAATCTCGAGCCCAGCTCGAATTTATTGCGGGCCGGGCTTTTTGGCCCGAGGTTAAGCCCACGGGCCTATATACCTGTTCAAGCCTGTCCGGGGACCGGGCCAGCCCGTCGGGCCACCCGGCCCATGAACAGGTCTAGCCTCAGCTCATCCGTCTCTGGCTGCAGATGGGAGAACTCTCCCTCCCGAGCCTCGACCATCTGACAGAGGGTGCGCATTTAATCAACCATTGTCATCACTGCACAAAAAACCTACAAAAGGAAAATGCAAGTCAAGGATCATGGCAATTCACACCGAAGAACAAAAAAAGTAGTGCAAAGAGTCTTACCACGATAGACTTCGTGATGGTTGGGCTCTCCATCACCCCACTCGTGCAATGGACGGTCTCCCAACAAATGTCGGGCAGTAGAATGCCCATAGCTAGATGCTTGGGCATGCCCTCATTTTCCAGAGTGTCCTCAGGCCAAACACTCCAGCTTGGCCTATAAACCTCAGTTGTCAACTCCGCCAGATTCGACGAGACCTCAACACTTCCTCGCAGTGGAGAATGCAACCCAGCATGCAGTGGAGACCCATCAAAGCCGACATCCGGTGTGTCCAAAAGTTCATCATTAAACACTTCCGAATACCAGTTTAAACATTTATAATTTTATTCCAATTCTCAAACAACTACTAACGCAGTAAAGTGATGAGAACGGGTCGTATCCACAGGGAAACAGGGGAAAAATAATTACGTACTTAAATCGAAGAGAGAGAACACAAAGAGGAGTTGTAGAAATATAAAATTAATTAATTAAAAAAATGAAATTCATTAAAACCAAATTCGACAGTACTGAGAATAACAAGTGCACAAAAATAAATAAATAACAGAAACAAATAAATAAAAGGAACGAAATAAAAATGTTTGAGAATTCGATCAGAGGTAGCAATCTCCAGATCTCTCCTTCGACCCACGAACTTCTCGAGCAAAGCCTTCCGTCTTACCTGGCCAAATTTCAGATCTGCATAAAAGAAATAAAGTACAAATTAAATCTAATAAAATAAAATTTGCAGGAAGAAAAAATGAACTGGAAATTAAAGATCAAAAAGATTCTAAAATTGAAGAAAAAATGGTTGGGATTCAAGTCCAGAGGTGGCAATAGTGGCTTAGGCGAACAACAAGCAGGAACCCCTCCTCTTGCTTGGGCATCCTCCTCTTCCTCTACCCTTGAACTTCTCAAGATCAGCCTTCCTTCTTACCTGGGTGAATTGAGCAACCCCTTCAATAGGGCTCTAGGGACCACACAACTGGAAATAAGGAGAAAGATGGGGGGCGGCAGCTGGGATTTAGCAAAGTTAAGGACGCCTTAGGGTTTTTAATGGATGGCTAAGATGGTTTTGCGGTGATCCTATGGCTGAGAATGGAAGGAGAGAGCACCGAATATTATGTAGGGCTGAGATTTGGGCGCCCAAAAATGGTGGGTGTAAATTAGAACATCTAGGGTTGAAGGGTTAAGAATAAAAGAATAGGTGGCGCCCTAGATTGAATGGTTAGGATATAAAATTGAGGGAGTAGCTGAGATTTAATGGTGGGGAGCTGAATGGTGAGGATTAGTAGAATAGGTGGTACCCTAGGGTTTAGAAGCTACAAAGGAGAGCCCTAAAATGGATAGGGAGATTAGAAGGAGTGGATGGTGGACATTTCACATCTGGGACGACTAGGATTAGCTAAGGAGGAAAAGATTAGGTTAAAAAGGCTCCCTAGGGTTTGCTAAGGAGAGGGGGAGCATGGTAATATAGTAGGATGGGCGCCAACTGGGTTTAGCAGATAGGAGGCGCCCTCCTGTTCTCAGTTCTTTACAAAAACACCCCATCTCTCAGTTGGTCTTCACACCATCTTCCCAAAAACTGCACTTCAGCCATGAAAACTTCCCAGTTTTCTATATAATTTGCACAAAGACCCTTAGATGCCACAATATTGCATTTAACTGGGAAAATGACACATCTTGACTATTCTAAGGCCGAAAAAACCCCTGAATTGATGCCCTTAAGGCATCAAAATGCAGGATTATCACAGCCCCCAACTTAACCTTTGCTAGTCCCTTAGCAATGCAGCCTTAAAATTACACCGAGCATAGAGATCCTTCCCATCTCAAGATCATCCCTAACAGAATTAGTTAAGCACCCTGATTCCAGAATTCTCAAACTCTGTATAGATCGGTATTGGGCTTAAGGGGTAAAACTGTCTTAATTTGAATATTACAGAAACTTGGCTTAAAAATCTTATTTACCCTTCCATTTGCAGAATATTTTGATAAGTTGATATTGATTTTTAAAATCAGACATGTATTCTTCTTGTTGTTTCTAATAGAGGATTTCTACCCCTAAACTTGATATGCATACTTATTTTCTGTTACCTTCCACCGTTTTACACAAATCTCGACACTTGCCTTAGGTGAAGAGACTCGGTTACAAAGTGTTAGGTGATTGTCTTTAGCAGCGCTAAGTCTAACGTCTTCACTTGGACACATTCACGCGCTTTATTCATCTAAACTCTCCGACTCACTTTCATCTTCACACAAACAGGGCTCAGACTGGGCCAACCAAGGGGTAGACAGGTCATCAAAAAAGTCATCCACTATTTCTACCGTGAATCCATATCTCCCTACGTCTGGATACTTAGAAGCACTAAAAGCATTTAACTGGACCTCCTACTCCCCAAATGAAATGTTCATTTCCCCCGATTTACAGTTAGTGTTTGTATTGGTTGTTGCTAAAAATGAGCATCTTAAGATTATCGGGATATGGTTCAGTTCCTCAGTTGGGGTCATGTCTGGGATGATAAAATCCACTGGGAAGTAACAACCCTCTACCCTAACAATGATGTCCTCCATAACACTTCGAGGAGTCTTAACTGAACAATCAGCGAGTTGCAAAATTATTGGGGTAGGTTTTAACTTGTCGATTCTAAACCTATCATAAATGGATGAAAGAAAATTTATACTGGCCCTAAGATCCAATAGAGCCCGATTGAGGGTGATTCCAGCGATGACACATCTTATGAAAGGAGCACCAAGGTCTTTCATTGTTCGGGGAAGTTGGTTTAGGAGAGCTGCACTAACATCTGCCGAGAGTATTATTCTTTGTGGGGCCGATTGTGGCTCCATCATTTGAGTACACAGCTCTTTTAAAAACTTGGTGTAGGCTGGGACATGTTGGATCGCGTCAAGGAGAGGGAAGTTAATATGGACTTCCCTGCTCTCCTTGTTGCGAGTCCCTTTCTTCTTTCGCATCGGCCCAACTATGAGTGCAGTTGGAAAGGGAACTACGGGTTGGTTCACTAAAGGTTCTTCTAAAGTTTCCTTTCCTTCCTCTTCTCCCTCCAACTTAGGGTCTTCATGCTCCTTTTCTTCTTCATTAACCCACTTTTTCTCACACGGGTCCTCTAACATTCTCCCACTCCTTAAGGTTGTAACAATTTTGGCATTTTCAGGCTGAGGGTTCTTCGGAGGTGGTTGAATTTGTTGTGGAGGAAATCCCGGTGGCTAATTTCTAGGAGTCATAGCCGGTTGACTCGGTATTTGCCCTACTTCTCTCCTCACCTTGGCTTCGGCTAGCCGTCCTATTTGGATCTCTAATATATCGATGGACTGCTATTGATTTAGGATCAGCTGTAGAAGTTGCATGAATTGATCATCTACCATACGGGTTTGAGGAGGTTGAGGGTAAGCCTGATACGGTTGAGCCGGTTGGTTCCTAGGATACATCTGCTGGAATTGGGTCTGCCCTTGTGGCCTTTGAAATTGCTCGGCCATGGAGTTAGATGAATGGTACTACTGGGACTGTGTGTAGGTTTGACATGGTTGAGTCCTAGGGTAATCTTTGTAATCCCGGTGGGTCTGGGCTTCAGACCATTGAGAGTCCATATCTGGTAGGGGGTTTCTTGGGCTTGGGCCCTATAAGTGAAGTTTGGCTTATTTTCCCACCCAGGGTTATATGGACTAAAGAATGGGTTAGCCTTGGGTTGGAAAAATATGTTGGCCACATGTGTTTGGTTTGGACGGACTGGTTGACATGGGTCTGTCGCAAGGCACTGGCTGACATGATGGGTCGGGCTGAAACAGACGAAACATGATGGATAGGATGACAAGGTTAGGTATGGGTCACTTTGTTGACGACGTGCAAGGACTTGGTCAAGTCTTTGGGCCATACCATTAATTTTGCCCAGTTGTTGAGACATATGGTTCCAATCTATTTGTGGCTCATGTTGGAAGTAATTTTTCATTCCACAAACTCCGGCCATTGAATTCATTTTATTTTGACCTTCTTTTTCATATCATTTTTTTTAATTTGAAATTTTAATTTCAAATTTAGATCTTAAAATTTAAATTATGAAATTTAAACTCAAATTTGATTTTTAATTTTAATTTTTAATTTGGAATTTAAATATTTGAATTTTGAAACTTGAAATTTTAATTCAATTTTAAAATTTTAATGTTTTTATTTTCTCTTTATTTTCTTTATTTTATTATTTTTTAAAGGAAAACAAATCAACCACACGACCTGGGGACTGACCTAGGGTTTCCTAAACTAGTGGTTCAACCAATGTGAATCCTTTTAACTTCACTTGGATTTACACCACTTCTTTTGGTTAGCCAAGTAAGAGGTGGGGATGTGGGAGACTCCCCTTGCTTTCGCAAGGACCTAATAAAGTAACCACAAAACCCAATTGGGCATAGCCGTTTAACCTCTTTCCATAGACACCAACCGCCGGTTATGGAAAATAATTTCAAGAATTCCTAAAATTCAACAACCTTTGAACCAAATGTGAGGCTTCCCTAAAGGATCTTGCTATCCAAATTTTAAATTAGGGTTATGGTGAACCGCACGTGAATGGTGGTGCTTTTGGGGCCAAGGAAGGTGGTGCTTTTGGGGCCAAGGAAGGGAGATGAAATCCCCACCTTATCTTATTTAAGTTGGATGCCCTTAAATGGATTAACGAAACAAAAACAATCAAACAAAACAAATGCAACTATTACAATGCATGAACAATTATTTCCGCGATGCAATTCAGCAATTAAACCTAAAAGAATAAAGCAAACAACCAAGCAAAATGAATAATTAAAATAATAAAAAGAACACCTAACACATTCACAACTAACAATAATAATTTCAGCAAATAAATAAACCTATATGATGCATGCTTTAGAATATCATACCCTAAACATTGGAATGAAAATGCAAGAAAAATATAAACCAAATTAATATATATATATATATATTCAAATTCAGAATTTTAAATTTAAATTCCTAAAAATTAAATTTGATTTTTTTTAAATTCAAAACTTTTAAATTTAAATTTCAAAATTTAAACTTCAAATTCAAATTCAAATTCAAATTCAGATTCGAATTAAAATTTAAATTTAAAATAATTTCTAACAAACTAATTGTTAATGTAAACACTAAACTGGAAATAAAATTATCAAAAAGAAAATTATGCAAGAAATAGAAAAAATAAAAGAAAAAAATACAAATCTAAAAAAAAATTAAACCATAAATAAAATAAACAAAAGAAAAAATATATGCAAAAATCTTTTTTTATTTATATTTTTTTTGTTTTTTTCTTCTTTTAATAAAGGAAAAACACAAATTTAGAAATTAATACAAAAATAAAGATAATGAAAGAAAAATACGCTAAAAAATAAATAAAATAAAATAAACAATTTTTTTATTTCTTTCTTTTTGTTTTTTATTGTTTTTTGTCTAAAATAAAAGAAAAAAAACGAATCTAAAATTTAAACTGAAAATAAAATAAACAAAAGAAAATTATGCTACAAGAAATAGAATAAAATAAAATAAACGAAAAAAAATTAATCTAAAATAAAAGAAAAACACAAACCTAAAAAAGCAAAAAATTTGAACAAGAAATTAAAATAAAGAAAGAAGAATAGATCTACAACAAAATGGAAGCAAAATAATACTAAAAAAATCGAATCTAGAAAAAATTTAATTAAAAAAATCAAATATCACTATTCTACCAAAAAAAGGATTTCAAAAATTAAAAATAAAATGGGGCGACTACACCTGAAACGCAATCCAATTTCTCTTCTCTTCTCTTCCCTTCTCTCCCGCAGTCCCACAATGCTCTGGTACCCCACCTTTCGCTATACGTCCTACAAAATCAAAGAGAAACAAGAATTAAACTAAGATAACAGATAATGTAATGAAACGAAAATGAAAAAAAAATAATGAAACAGATACAGACAAAGTAAATAAAATTTTTTCTCCATTCTTCCCCGGCAACGGTGCCAAAAACTTGGTGTGTCCAGAAGCACGTCATTAAACACTTCGGAACACCAGTTTAAACATTTATAATTTTATTCTGATTCTCAAACAACTACTAATGCACTAAAGTGATGAGAACGGGTCGTATCCACAGGGAAGCAGGGGAAAAATAATTACGTACTTAGATCCGAGAGAGAGAACACAAAGGGGAGTTGCATAAATATAAAATTAATTAATTAAAAAATGGAATTCATTAAAACCAAATCCGAACAGTAATGAGAATAACAAGTGCATAAAAATAAATAAATAACAGATACAAATAAATGAAAGGGACGAAATAAAAATGTATGAGAATCCAATCAGAAGTAGCAATCTCCGGATCTCTCCTTCGACCCTCGAACTTCTCGAGCTTGGCCTTCTGTCTTACCTGGCCGAATTTTAGATCTGCAAAAAAGAAATAAAGTACAAATTAAATCTAATAAAAGTAAAATTTGCAGGAAGGAAAAATGAACTGGTAATCAAAGAACAGAAAGTAATTCTAAAATTGAAGAGAAAATGGTTGGGATTCAAGTCTAGAGGTGGTGGTAGTGACTTGGCAAATTACAAGCAGGAACCCCTCCTCTTGCCTGCGCATTCCTCCTCTTCCTCTACCCTTGAACTTCTCAAGATCAGCCTTCCTTCTTACCTGGGTGAACTGACCAACCCCTTCTACAGGGCCCCTAGAACCTTTTTTATAGAGAATGGTAGACACAACTGGAAATAAGGAGAAAGATGGGGGCGGCAGCTAGGGTTCAACAAAGTTAAGGACCCCTAGGGTTTCTAATGGATGGCTAAGATGGTTTTGGGGTAATCCTATGGCTGAGAATGAAAGGAGAGGGCGTCGAATATTATGTAGGGCTGAGATTTGGGCTCCCAGAAATGGAGGGTGTAAATTATAACATCTTGGGTTGAAGGGTTCAAATTAAAAGAATAGGTGGCGCCCTAAATTGATTGGTTGGGATATAAGATGGAGGGAGTGGCTGAGATTTAATGGTGGGGAGCTGAATGGTGTGGATTAGCAGAATAGGTGGTGCCCTAGGGTTTAGAAACTACAAAGGAGAGCCCTAAAATGGATGGGGGAGATTAGAAGGAAAGGATGGTGGAGATTTCACATTTGGAATGGCTAGGGTTAGCTAAGGAGGAAAAGATTATGTTAGAAAGGCTCCCTAGGATTTGCTAAGGAGAGGGGAGCATGGTAATACATTAGGATGGGCGCCAACTGGGTTTAGCAGATTGGAGGTGCCCTCATGTTCTCAGTTCTTTACAAAAACACCCCCTCTCTCATCTAATCTTCACACTAGTTTCCCAAAAACTGCACTTCAGCCATGAAAAATTCCCAGTTTTCTACATAATTTGCACAATGACCCTTAGAGGCCACAACATTGCATTTAACTGAGAAAATGGCACATCTTGACTATTCTAAGGCCGAAAATACCCCTGAATCGATGCCATTAAGTCATCAAAATGCAGGATTATCAACATCCACCCATCAAAACTGATATCCACCATGTCTCCCAGCGCTATTGTTGAGCCTACCCAGCCTGGGCTGCCACCCTCCTCTATGCGACAACCTGCATGCGTTCTGTTCTCTTCTCCTCATCAATGACCGCCATATCTGCTAGAGAGAACGAGTCAGTCAAAGATGAAAAAATGAAACAAGAAGAAGGACTTAAAAAGCAAGAACAAACCAGCCAGGGGCGCCATCAGCCCAGCATAGATCAACATATAGAATGGCGTGTACTCTTGCACGTCTACCTTCTCTATCTGCCTAATGGCTGCTAACTCCTCTTTAGACAACTTAGCCTCGATCAGCGCCTTCACCTTGGTCCTCAGGATTGACAGCTCGGCGGAGAACGGCCCGCTCCCCGGGCAGTGCATGAAGAAGAACCCCTCCTTCTAGTGTTTCATCGATGAGGGGCTCCAACGAGCACCTTATTGTGTTGTCGAGCCGAGAAATAAAAATAGCCTTACTAGTGCTTCTTCAAGTGTAGAAAGTATGTGAACATCAGCAGGGTGATGTCTACGTTGTGAACTGAGCAGTAACAAAGGAGGCTAACCAAGTATCTAAAGGAATTTGGCATAAGCTGGATTGGATGGACGTGGTACCACCTAAGCACCATTCTGATACCCTCACTCAAAGGAAACCTCAACCCGTCTATTAAGTTGTACTCATAGATGCAAAGTTCCCATGCCAAGCTGAGGTAGCCCTCTCACCGATGTCGGGGCACCTCAGCTTGTACTCTTTGAGAATGCAGTAAAGGATTCTAATCCAGGCCAAGTCTATAGGTGTCAACCTACAAGGCGATGACACGAAGTGACTTCCGAACAATGTAGGAGTGTCGAACCCCTCCTTTGACATAATGTCCACTTCGACCTTGTTGGTTTCCCCAACCTCGACCTACCAAAGGGCCATGGCCTCCACCGTCATGGCACCCTCACCCTCAAGCCCATCGACCTTGACCCCGTGGGCCACGAGTGTGGTGGCCTCGAGGAGAGACCCCAGATCAGACTCACTACCTGACGTGCAAGAGTTAGACGAGAAGGAAGATGAAGACATCTTACCAAAGAGTTACATCGAAGGACACCTCACGCACCAGATGAGGACTAACTCTCACCGAGCTCCTATGGTCACTCACTCAAAATGACAAAGTAAAATGGCTCGCCATCTCCCCTTTTATAGGGAGTACCAACGGTCTACATATGCTCAAATCAACAGCCTTGATTCAAAGCCACACTTCGCATGTGTGTGACCTCCAAAAGACTAAATGACGCATCTGCCAACCCGTAACAAAAATGGCACAAGCATTATTGTGAGTTAACAGCTCGAGGTAAGGGACTTTTGGGGAACCACTCTTTGAATACCTCTCTATACTATCTCTTCATCATGGACCCACACTATCTAAACTGCTCGGCCCGGCCGCACCCTTCTCTACCCTACCGACTTGAGTGTTGACGTACCTACCTGGGCAATAACTCCTCGAGCCTCTGACCTTTCTCCTAGTTGTAGAACTTGGTGAACGGATTCATCCTTCCACTTCGGCCTTATCCAGTTGGCAAGACTATCTGATTGTATCCTCAGTTCAGAATAGACCTGTTCATGGGCCAGATAGCCCGACGGGCCAGCCTGGCTCCCGAACAGGCTTAGACACACATTTGAGCCCGCGGGCTTGACCTCGGGCCTAAAAGACCTAGCGCGACTATGTTACGGACCAGGCTCGGGATTTATCAAAAAAACCCAACCCAACTTATAGGTTAAACTATAAACCCTAAAAACCCTAGCCCTAAATATCCCAACGCCTCACCATCATACGTACACATGCATAATGTGTTGATTCTGCACCACCTAACACTAGAACTAGTATCTTGTGCCCACATGGTTGAAGTATCTTAATGTTAAAGCAGTACAGGGTGAGACACCAAATGCAAAACAAAGCGTCTTTTTTTTTTTTTTTTAAGGACAAAGGTCCCAGCTCTTGCAGGAGAAAGAGACGCTTAGCCTTCATAAAGTATATTTGCCAAAATGAATACTTAAATCTGGCCTCCCTGCTTTTAATGCCTTGAATCAAGGTCCTCAAGGTCGAATAATGGTTTACAGAATGTTGATTTTTTCCATGATCGGATCAACTTCAACCTTGCTTTTAATTCCTCTGAGGAAAATTTTTCCAAAACCTACCCACACTTTATTTACAATGTCTTCAAATTTTGTGACTTTTAATATCTCCAAACAATACCCCCAAACTTGTGTAGCACTTTCTAGATTTATCAAAAAATAACATTACCCACTACTCAAAATATTTTTGTTAAATGGCAATCAAAATAGTGTAAACTCACCATTTTACATACCGTACGTAGTACATTGTTCAGACGTGTGTATTTTAATAGGTAAATGCTTGTTTGTACAGAAAAAAAAAAAAAGAAAAAGTATTTTCATGTGATACGAAAACAACCGGGCCAAAATACCCTTACATATCGGCTATTCTACAAATGAGCAAAATGCTACTAACCTGCAAATGAGGGACTAAAATGAAAATGCAAACATATGAGCATGAAAAGATATCAATGTTTGATGTTGGTGCATTGAGTAGAAGGTCACGATCAATTTTTAAATCGTTACAAGTGGACAACCAAATCAATGTACTCCATTGTTTCCTTTTTCATATAATACTAGTAATCAAAGATTAAAGTATTAGTATGGGTATCGAATAAAATAATTTGGATATAGATATGCTTGGAAAACGCATGAATATGAAAGAAAAAACAATGAAACATTTGGATATGCTAAGAAAATGCACACAAATTCCATAAATGTATTAATAGCAATAAATTTAATATGAAAATAACTATAAATAATATATAAATACATAAGAATTGTATATTTAAATATTATTATTATTATAACATGACATATAGATATTATACAATTTCATTAATACGTGCAAAAAACCAATATTATTTTATTATCTATTAAAGTGTAAGGCATAAAGAATATGTAACTATTATATTTGAATTAATATATCACTTTTTCTATTTTATTATTTTTATTTTTTAATATTAACAAAAAAATCCACTAAAAAATTAATTCTTAAACGTTTGATAAATGATAATTATATTTTAGTAAACAATAAATATGTTATTATAAAATGTAAAAAAAAATATCAATTAATAATTTAGAAAAATATATAATATTAACTTAAAATATATCAAGTCTATTAAGTTTTGAAAATGCATGTCATATGAAAATTCAGAAATTTTAATTACTAAAATAATCATTCCATTAGTAATGTTTTATTTTTATAAAATTTTGAAGTTAAAAATTTTTTATATAAAATGTAGATTAATGAATTTGATAAATTCAATTTATATTATATTTTCAAAAACTTTGCAAACAATACCTTTTTTTGTAAATAATATATACATTGTTATTTAATGCAAATTATAATATTAATTAATAATTTATAAAAATTTAAGAGGTTCAAGTGCCATCTAGCAACGTCTCTGAGTCTTCTGCGGAGCTGTTTCTACAGTTTGAGACAAGTTGGACTGTCAGTTGCTAGATTCGCGCGACAGTTACAGGTTGCCCGCGAGTCCAGTGGCATACGGTTTGGCGAGCTATTCCTATAGTCGCAGTAACGGTGTTTGAGCAGGTGTGGCACGTGGGACAGTTTCGGGGCGAGCTGTTGTTGTCGACGGGCCGAGCTCGCCCCATCTCGGCCGCGCACCTAATGTTGATCGCCACATGCTGATCTGTCGAGCTGTCTTGCTGTCGGCGACGCAACATCCACGTGTCTCGAGCCACTACCCAGTAGGCGAAGAGAGTAGAAGTTTTTGGGGCATTTTGAGTTTGCTCGCTCTAGCCGTCGGCCCGGTTCGCTCTTGTTTCTAGCTCGAATTGTTGCAGGCATCGGTTCAGCTCGCCCGGGCATCGTAAGTAAGGTAATGTGAAGGACCTCCTGTAGAGCAGCTCCCCTACTATCACGTAGCGAGCTGATTGTTATTCTATCCGTCAAACTGCGTTTCTTTCTTTTGACATTGTGCTGTGTTTTTAGGTAGTTGAAGATCGAGTCTATCCAGATCAACCCAATAGTACATGAAATATCTTTTGTAGAGCTGCTCGCCTACTATCACTTTTGGCAATACGCCTTGTCGAAGGTTGGATCTATCCAGCTCGGTTCTGTAGTATATGAAAGATCTTTTGTCGAGCTACTCGCCTACTATCACGTAGCGAGCTGCTTGTCGTTCTATGAGCCAAGGTGCATTTCGTTCTTTTTGTCAAGTCAATTGTGCTCGTGAGTTTAGAAAGGGCATCAACCTCTGTGTTTTCCGATCTTGGAATTTGCTGGATGTACCAAGAGTCAAAAACAAGGAAGAGCTTCCTAACTTTGGCAAGGTATGCTGCCATGGAGGGTTCTAGAGCTTCATAGTCTCCATTTACTTGATTTACGTTGAGTTGTGAATTGCTACAGACTATAAGGTGTTTAGCTCCCACTTCCTTTGCTAATTCCAAGCCATCCAATAGTGCCTCATATTCAGCCTCGTTATTTGAACCTCTGAATTGAAACCGGAGTGTGTATTCCAGCTTCACGTCACTAGGTCCATAGAGCATCAACCCAGCTCCGCCCACGCTCTGGTTGGATGAGTCATCCACATGAAGTATCCAGGGCTCCTCGTCCCAACCTGCTATCTTGCGAGTTGGGGGTGGTTCCGCACTGGACTAAGATTCTAATTCTAGCTCAATCGCTTCAGGGGGTGGCGAGTTGAAGATGCACTCGAAAATAAAATCTACTAAGACTTACGCTTTTATTGCTGGTCGCGGCTCGTACCGAATGTCATATTCATTGAGCTCGATTGCCCATTTGGTGAGTCAGCCCGAGACCTCGGGCTTTAGGAGAACTTGTTTCATGGGTTGGTCTATTAGTACCACAATGGTGTGGGCCTGAAAATAGAGCCTTAACTTTTGGGGGGCAAGCACCAATGCGTAGGCAAGCTTCTTTATGTTGGGGGTATCTCGTTTCTGCTGTGTGTAGGACCTTGCTGACGTAGTAGATAGGTCGCTATGTCCTATCTACTTCTCTTAGTAGGGCCGAGCTATCCACCTCATCACTTCCGGAGAGGTAGAGTTTAAGCTCGTCATCGGTCTAAAGTTTGGTTAACAGCGGAGGCAAACTAAGTTCTCTTTTCAGCTCGTCAAAGGCGAGCTGCTGTATAGAGGTGGAGTGGCTTGTCGTTGAGTCGAGCCCCGAGGTGGCAACCTACTTTTTCTTTGTGGTGAGCTGTTGCACCTACTCTGAGGCGATCTGCTTTTTCTTCGTGGCGAGTTGTTGCGCCTGCTCCAAAGCAACCTACATTTTCTTTGTGGCGAGCTGTTGCACCTGCTCTGAGGCGACCTGCTTCTCGTTGGCGACTTGTTCCTTCGTTTAGTTCTACTTGTACTCACCTTTTCTTTGATGCCCTTTCTCTTTCCTTTTGTATCAGACTTTGTTCCTATTGCTTCCTCCACCTTGATGAAGTCATGGGCTATGTCAATGACTTTTTCCATGGTGGCTGGAGGGTGTAGTTCGAGCTCCTACTTAAGCTTGCCATGTTTCACGCCTTTCTTCGCTGCTATGAGCTGCACAGTGGGATCCAAGTCCAAGATCTGAATTTGACTACACACCTATAGGCGAGGTGGGTCTTCTCGATTCAAGTTGTTATTATGTGAAGGAAGTTGTTGGTTGCTAGGGGGTCGCTACTGACTATTGTGAAGTTGGCTGCCTCGTGGTACCTACTAGCCGTCTCGCGGGATTGGCTGATTTGGTACCACAGGGTGCTGTTTTTGTACTGCTATTGCTACTGATACTACTGTTGGAGTTGCTAGAGGGGATGCTGTTGCTGTTGTTGAACTTCTTGTTGTTGTTGTTGTTGTTGTTAAACTTGTTGATGTTGTTGTTGGAATGGTTGTTGCTGCCCAGCACCATGGCATTAAACTGTTGCACGTCCACCGCCACAGGAGGTGCCATGGGATCTGCAGCTGGAGGTGGGGGTGGCATGTTCACATTTTCTTGTACATCCACTAGCGGTAGAGGAACGTCAATTTGACCTATTGTTATTGTCTCCACTTAGCCATTAAAATTGTTGGCAGAAGGGTTGCTTGAGAATGCAATTGAAAGGTTTCTTTTGAATGAAATGAGAGAGAAAGAGATGAATAAAATGAAACACTTGCTATTTACTGTGTTTCCCACAGACAGTGTCAATTGGTGAAGCCCAATCTAGATGCTCCCTCGTGTGTTGGGACTCGAACTCCAACTGGCAACAATCTGGCTGGGCTGAGCTATGTGGACGAGCTGCGAGTTGGATATCCGAGCTGAAGCAAGCTATAAAAACAAAGGAGGAGAGGGTGCCTGGGTAGCTTTTACCCGGGGAAGGCACTCCGATGCTTAAGTCAATGGGTGTGTAGGAGTAATCTCCGAGAACATAAGGGAGCTTTGAGGGTATCACTGTGCATACCTTTCATAGTGATCTTGGGTTCTTTTTATAGCTATCTTAGGTTCAAGTGCCATCTGGCAACGTCTCTGAGTCTTCTGTGGAGCTGTTTCCGTAGTTTGAGGCATGTCTGACTGTCAATTGCAAGATTCATGCAGCAGTTACAGGTCGCTCGCAAGTCTTGTGGCGTATGTAGCAGTTGCATACTGTCCTAATTGACCCAATTGTTTATTCTACCACAATCGATACTTGTAAGTAAGTAGTTTATCCATGAGATGCCATCTTAGATATCACGATGGATGTGCTTACAATAGAGATCACAAGAGCAGGAATAGTTGCCACCATAACAAGGGTAAGAAGCCACCCTTTGATGAAAGCTACTATAAAGCCACTTACGAGCGTTGTTGTTAGTTGTATAAATTTGCCAACCTAAAAATATATATACATAACAAAGATCTCTTAAATTGTCAAGCTTTATGTGTAATATGATTGATAATAATCATGATGTTGTGTTTGTCAAGGTAGAAGTTGAAGGGAAAGGAGATTCATCATATGAATGGTCGAACCATGTAGGGTGATTGGGAAAATTTCAAAAAATTTATTTCTCCCCTCTGGGAATCTTATTCCCTGATTTAGAAAAACTGCATTTTTCAATGTTCATTCTTGAAACAAATCGGACCAAATATGAAACCAAGATTCAGGGAGGGATATACTGAAAGAATGGTAGGATCCATCGTATGGACGCCAAAAGGTTGCGGAATTGGTGGGCGAATTTCAAAAATTTCCTACCTCTCTTCCAACTAGAAATCATATTCCCTAAATTTAGAATACAATACTCAAGGATCCTACTTGAACCATAATCGAACCAGATCTGAACCAAAAGACAATGGAGGAATTATACCTGATCCAGAGAAGCAGTATCTCCCAAAGTTGGTGTTACGCCAAAAGAGGACACCAAGATCCGCTCCTGTTGAAAATGACACAGCAATCTGTGGAACGGAACCAACAGAGTGCGTTCTACACACTGAATCCTTCACAAGAATCCTCTGGAAACACTAAGCACCGAATCTTTTCAGTTCCTTCTGCAAAACTGATTTCTTGATTTCTTTTCTTCAAAGATCGAATCCTTTCAGAGAAAGGCGGTGGCTGGAGGAGAACTCCTGAGGTGAAGATGGCGAATGTTGCTTCTCTTCTCTCTGGAGTGTATGAGATCCTATCTCAATTTGCAGGAAGGTTTTCTTTCTCAAAAACCCTAGGTTCGAATTCTGTTAATCCTCTTAGGATTTTTCCTCTTTCTTCTTGATTAAGAAATCTCCTAATCCTATGGAGTTATCCCAATCCAAATCAGCATCTGGATAGGGGATGATCTTAATCCTATCTGCAAATTAGGTTAACTTACTCCTGATCTTATCAGGAGATTACCATATTCAAATCTGATACGAATTTGGTCTCCTGGAGTGGATTAGGTTAAAGGCACAATCCTTTTGCTAACCTTAATCTCAGATCCACCCCATAAGTGGGTGATCATATCAGCCCAGTTCGAAATGGGCTTTTGGCCCATTAAGTAATCAGCGCTCAATTGGTTTCCAATATGCTGCCCAGTTGGGCTTCTTTGTATGGCGTAGGACCCAAGCATTGATCTACACACCAGCCACAAGAGTTTTCCATTTAGCCTTCTTTTTTTTTCTTTTTTTTTTTACTCTACCTCTCTTCACACAAAATAGACATAATAGAAGATGTACATATTGATTTAAGCACTGCACAGCTCCTGGTTATCAAACTTAACTTTTGTGGTTTTGTTTTTTGAGTAATACAATACTTTACCTTCTTTCTCAAAAAAAAAAAAGAAAAAAGAAAGAAAAGCTTGAAAACTTGAAAGCTTTGTTGCTCCTTGGTTCTTGTATTCTTGAAGATACAGTGTTTTAACTCAAATTGTACTTGTATTCTTCTTAAAACTTTCAATGGTGCTTCTGCATGTTACAATCATATTGCTTTTATTTTTCTTACAAAGCATATTATGGTTATTTGATCCAATAGAGTACAATGTTTTTGTTCAAAATACACGTGCACAAGAAGATATCATATCTAGAGCAAAAAAAAAATCACATGTCCCTTACAAGAATAGTAAACTTACACAACCACTCCAAGATTCTTTAGATGGTCAAGCCAAGACACTGATGTTTATTCACACAAGCCCTGAACTAGATGCCCCTGAGGAAACAAATAGTACCTTAAATGCCAAACTTGGTGCAGCAAGAGTAAACAAAGTTCAGATGACAGAGAACTCAAGGAATAGATTGCTAGCCCTAAGGCAGCCTTAGCAAGAAAAGAGGGAGAACCAAAGTGCCTTTAAAGTTCCATATCTAGTAACCCTGAAAAACATAGAATAAAGGTTGATGGGTCATCATCTTTACATTCTAACCAATAGTTTGGAAGGGATATGTTAGGTGGACAGCAGTTGCAAGCAGCCTATGGAGGATGTAGGAAATATAGAGGTTTGTTATAACTCTACAATAAGGCCAAAAAGGGTAAAGCTTTGATCTCCAAGAGCTACTCAATTCCCCTCCATAGCCACCCATCAACAATCCTGGACTAAATTTCCACATGGATGATGAGAAAGACACATGCTGCTGAGATTGGGTTGGTAAGGTCATGGTGAAGAAGCCAGAAGCCGAAAATCGAAATGAAACCCACTAGGAAATTGGAAAGGAGAGAACCGAAAAGTACCTAGCTTTTTTACTAGAGATACCTACCAAATTTATAAGTATATCCAACAACCATATAATAGACTGACAATAAACAAAATGGAGAGCCATTATTATGGTTTACAATGAAGTTGATTTGACATAGCTACAATTGATCATTCTGATGAGCTAGAGGTTGCAGCTAGTGACTCATTTGAACCAGATTTGCTTAGGCAATTTAATCTAACCAAGCTTACCAGCATACCTAATGATGCTAGGTCAAAGATCAAGAAACCTCATCCTAAGCCAGCAAAGAGCCTGGAACTAAGAACTTCAATACCCACACTAGGCCCTTCACCATCATGAAAGTTGTTGAATGGGGTTGTCCATCTTGGCAGTGTAGTGCGCAACACATAATTTGTGTTGATGTAGAATATGGAAAACTAGAAATGGGAATTGTTGAATTTTGTATCTTCTCACACTTAATAGAGAAATTCTTTATTTATTCTTTTGTTCTAGTAATTTGAATTCAGATAGGAGTTCTTCTTGAAATCCTTCTCCATTATTTTCATTTGATCAAATCTCTCTTTAGCTTCCGCCATGACGCTTTTGGAATTGTTGCATATCAAGTATAGGATTTCTAGAGCTTCCTTCTTCTGGAGACGAATACCAGTTGACTAGATACCATTTCTATGATACCATTTAGTGTATCATAGAAGTGATTATTTCCTCCTATGGTGTTTCATCCTTTGACAATGTATCATAAGACACCACTTCTTAACCACACTAAATTGTTTGCTTGGAGATATTCTTGTCTTTTCTGTCTCATTCATATCATAGCTGATCTCTTATCTTTTATCATTAGGGTGTAAAATGGACAAGAGTTAGATTCACTAATCAATAACTTGTAAAGAGTATCTAGATGGTTTTGATCATTTTATTAGGTTTGCTTTTAGGAAGACAAACCATGAAGGAAAAATTCGATGTCCTTGTACAAAATGTGGAAATGTTTTGTGGATGGGTCAAGTCGATGTGAAAAATCATCTAATCATGAATGGGTTTCTTTAAGGTTATACAAAGTGGATATTTCATGGAAAGTCAAATTATGTGCATACAACATATAATGAGGCTTATTCTTCTGATAACCCAATTGAGCGTGATGATATGCATGGGATGATTCATGATGCATGTGGCATTCCTATAGTGGAACAATGTGATGAAATGATGGATATTCCAGTACAGTCTAGTGGAGGGCCTAATCCTGATGCTCATATTTTTTTTAATCTCTTACAATATGCTGAACAAGAATTATATCCGGGGTGTACAAGATTCTCAAAACTTTCATTCATTGTTAAGCTATTTCATATGAAGTGTTTGTATGGTGGAGTAACAAATCATTTACCGAGTTGCTTGAATTGTTGAAGGAGGTGTTCTCGGAAGGTAATCAAGTACCAAGTTCTTTCTATGAAACTAAGAAGATGATAGGAAATCTTGGACTTAAGTATGAAAAGATTGATGCATGTCCCAATGATTGTATGTTGTTTTGGAAACAACATGCTAATGATGAAATCTACGCCGCATGTGGTGATTCAAGATGGAAGCCAAATGATGACCATGAGAACAACACTGATGGGGCAGTTGGTATAAAAGAGAGAAAGATTTTTGCAGAAGTCCTGCACTATTTTCCTTTAAAGCCAATGATGCAACGTCTTTTCATGTAAACGTCATTTCTTATGACTTGGCATGAGAATGGACATGCTAAGGATAGCTTCATGAGACACTCTACTGACTTTCTTGCTTTGAAGGAATTTGATGTCAAGTATCCAAACCTTGCTGTAGAACCTCACAATGTTAAGCTTGGTTTGGCAAGAGACAACATAAATCCCTTTAGAGCACTCAGTGCCACATACAGTACATGGCTAGTGGTACTAATCCTATACAATTTGCCCCCATTGATGTGTATGAAACAACCTTATTTATTTTTAGTAATTGATTATTCCTAGCCTAAATGCTCCTGGAAATGATTTTGATCCGTACTTACAACCCGTTATTATTGAACTCAAGGAATTATGGGAGGATGGTGTCAAAACATATGATGTATATACTAATCTAAATTTCTAATTACGTATTGCTTTGTTAATGACAATTAATGACTTTCATGCATATGGAAATTTATCGGGTTAGAGTATCAAAGGAGGTTCACATGTCCATCATGTAACATTGAAACTTGTTCTCATTGGTTGAAGCATGGTCCAAAGTTTTGTTACATGGGTCATCGACAATTCTTGGATGCCAACCATAAATATCAATATGAGAAACAATATTTTGATAGAAATCAAGAATTTAGAGTTGTACATACTCCACTAAGTGGCATTATGGTATTGCACCAGTTAGAATGATTGTAATTCACACTTGGTAAAAAGGACCAAGGTAGTACTAGGAGAAAAAAGAAATGCAATGCTGAGTTAGAGAGTCATTTCTTTGACTGTAAGAAAATAGTATATTTTTCTTTTTACCACATTGGCAGCACAACTTGTGTTGTCATAATCTTAATGTGATGCAAATATAAAATAATATATGTGATAACATAATGAGTACCCTCTTGAACCTTGATTGTAAGATAATGGATAATGTAAAGGCACACTTAGATTTAAGGGTAGTGTGAATAAGGCCCAAGCTTCATCCTCAACAACGTGGATCAAATGTTGCATATTTGCCCCTGCATGTTACTCTTTATCTTCTATTGAGAAAAAGTTTTTTTATAGAGTATTGAAATCGATTAAGGCTCCAGATAGATATGCATCCAACATGTCCTGACTGGTGGATGTGAGGCAACACAAAATTTGGGGTCTCAAAAGTCATAATTGTCACTTTTTAATACAACAATTGCTTCCATTGGTCATGCGGACAACTTTGCCTAAGAATGTTGTTCCCCTTTGACTGATCTATGCGAGCTTTTTAGGAAGTTGTATGCTCAAAAGTATTAAACCTATATGAGTTATGCAGAATAGAGAGGGAGATTGCAATAATACTTTGTCGTCTAGAGAGGATCTTTCTTCCATCATTTTTCACCATCATAATGCATTTAGCAATACATCTAGCACATGAGAACAGTATGTGTGACCCAATGCAATTTTGCTGGATTTATCCAATTGAGAGGTAAATCTTGATATTCATTTCAATGCTTAATACATTTATACACACAAATATATGTGTGTGTATGTGTGTGATCATAATTTAAAATTTCATTCTCTTTATCTAGGTACCCTGGAAAGTTAAAATCCTATGTTCGCAACAAAGCATATGCAGAAGGCTCTATAATAGAAGGTTACTTGTAGGGATAAGGTTTAATAGACCAATAAGAAATGATGATGAGGTAAATAATGGAATGCAAGGATTCTCAATGTTTCAGATGCCAGGTCGTCACTTAAGAAATATTGACTATATCAAATTAGATGACATCACATGGGCCCAATTTCATCGATATGTGTTATTCAATCGTGACAAAGTAATCCCCTATATTGAATAAGTTTTTGGTTCAATGTGATTTTTTATATTGATAAGTAACTTTAATCTTAAAAATTTTAAGAATACTAACCTTAAATTTATGCTGACAACATGCTGCAATTATCAAGCATCAACGTCAACGTACACATAAGAAACTTCTTGCACTATGCATCTTCTTACACCTTGTTTGTAAACATAAATCCATCTCAAACATTATTTGTAGTGTTCTTTAAGTTGCAAACCTTGAATCAGAAAATAATCTTCAAATTTTGGAGGAGGTTAGATGATTGGCTAAAGGTCAACCGTGTGAAGTGCAGAAGTTAGGGGTTTATTGTAAATGGTTTTAGATTTTACACCAAGGATCGTGGATGACGAAGAAATACCTAAAATAGTGGGTTATTGTCACAACATAGACATCAAATTTTGCTTGTTGAAGAGATAGAAATCCAATTTCTAAGGATGTCACTTATTATGGAACATTAACCAACATCATTGAGTTAAATTACTATGAGAAATTTAGGGTTGTATTATTTCGATGTGATTGGGTTGATGTGACACAAAACAAGGGAATAAAACATGATGAGTATGGCTATACACTAATTAACCAATATCATTGGAGTGTTGTTATCAAGACAAATTTAAAATATTTATTTGATATGCGGGCTGAAGAAGTTGATGGAGATGATGATTTTAAAGTTGAGCCACCTAAACACATGTAATGGAAAATACTCCTAATGATAACATTGATTGAGTTCGTGAGGATGTTGATGGAACAACTATTGAGGCAACAATTTTCGATAATGAAGTTAATGATGTACATGAGCCTACATATGAGGAAGAGTTAGAAGATGATACCATTTATGACTACATATGATGTTGATTAGTTTTGCAAGATTTAAAATGTGATTCATTACACTTATTTGTACTTTCAAGTCACACCTTGTGACTCTCTTTAGGGTGTTGTAACTTTGCTTACATTTTGGTAATAAAGTAACTTTTTCAATATTCAAAAAAAGATGTATGTAATAATACATATGTTATTCTAATATGATTGTGCAATTTAAAATATTATGCTTGTATTGTTTTATTCTGGTAGACATGCGATTTGAAATCTATTGAAAATGTTTGTTTTTTTTATAGGAAATTATGGTTGAAGATACTGATGGTTCAGTTGGTAATATTATTTTATGAATAGATTTTTGTTTGGGTCTTATTTTTATCATATTCAATTTGAATATTTTAACTTTTTATGTACTATGAAATAGATGCCTCAGTGTGAAAAAGGGGCAGGGGCCTTACAAGAACTGCCGACATTTGAAACTTGTCAGCAAGAGAAAAGATTCCCATAACATTAAATGAGTTAGGCCAAGGAATTGAAGAAAGTACAAAGAAACTACTTAAGTTTATGAGGACAATTGCATCGAATGGTGATCTCTGTCATTTGGGTTTCAAGTAGTGGACTTCATTTCCAATTCCACGTGAGGAGGACATTTGGAATCTTGTATTGGTATGGTTTTTTTTTATTTAAGTCAGTTTATTTATTTGATTTCATATATTAATCATTAATACATTTGTTTAATGTGTTATTTGTAGTGTAAATTTAAGATGGATAGCAAATGTAGAAAGTGGATATTGTCCTCGATTGGGAAAAAACAAAAATATGACAAGTCAGATTTAAAAGCCATGTACTATGATCCAGTTACCTCATGATGAGGCAATGCGGAATTGTCCAAAAGGGGTTCCTAGTGATCAATGGCATATTCTTGTCACTTTTTAGAGCTCTGATGAGGGCAATGTATTATCTCCTAATTAGATTGATTAACTTATATTGTTTAAGTGTCACAATATACATGGCCTTACACCTGTAGTTTTTATAAAATTATAGAAACGAAGTATGGGTATAGATGTAGGAAACCAGTGTTGGGGCACAACCAAACAAAGGAGTTGTGTAGATCAAACACATAGAAAGAAAGATGGGGCACTTGTAGATGTAGAATCGGGAATGACAATGGTTGTTTATTGAAATTGTGAACACACACATGCATATAATGTTAATTATATGATTTAGTATAAACACCTCATATTAGCCTTGATGTGACCCGAAGCATGTCGTTAACCACTTCAGAACACCAATTTAATCATTTATAATTTTATTCTGATTCTGAAACAATTACTAATGCAGTAAAGTGATGAGAACGGGTTGTATCCACAGGGAAGCAGGAGAAAAATAATTACGTACTTAGATCTGAGAGAACACAAAGGGGAGTTGCAAAAATATAAAATTAACCAATTAAAAAAATGGAATTCATTAAAACCAAATTCGAATAGTACTAAGAATAACAAGTGCATAAAAATAAATAAATAACAGAAACAAATAAATAAAAAGAACGAAATAAAAATGCTTGAGAATCCGATCAGAGGTAGTAATCTCTGGATCTCTCCTTCGACCCTCGAACTTCTCGAACTAGGCCTTCCGTCTTACCTGGCCGAATTTCAAATCTGCAGAAAAGAAGTAAAGTACATATTAAATCTAATAAAAGTAAAATTTGCAGGAAGAAAAAATGAACTGAAAATTAAAGAACATAAAGTAATTCTAAAACTGAAGAGAAAATGGTTGGGATTCAAGTCTAGAGGTGGCAGTAATGGCTTAGGCGAACTACAAGCAGGAACCCCTCCTCTTGCCTGGGCATCCTCCTCTTCCTCTACCTTTGAACTTCTCAAGATCGGCCTTCCTTCTTTCCTGGGTGAATTGGCCAACCCTTTCTACAGGGCCCGTGGGACCCTTTTTATAGAGAATGGTGGACACAACTGGAAATAAGGAGAAAAATGGGGGCGATAGCTGGGATTTAGCAAAGTTAAGGATGCCCTAGGGTTTCTAATGAATGGCTAAGATGGTTTTAGGGTGATCCTAAGGATGAGAATGGAAGGAGAGGGCGCCCAATATTATGTAAGGCTGAGATTTGGGCGCCCAAAAATGGAGAGTGTAGATTAAAACATCTAGAGTTGAAGGGTTAAGATTAAAAGAATAAGTGGCGCCCTAGATTGAATGGTTATGATATAAGATGGAGGGAGTGGCTGAGATTTAATGGTAGAGGAGCTGAATGGTGAGGATTAGCAGAATAGGTGGCGCCCTAGGGTTCAGAAGGTACAAAGGAGAGCCCTAAAATAGATGGTGGACATTAGGAGTGGATGGTGGAGATTACACAGCTAGGGTTGATAGGGTTAGCTAAGGAGGAAAATAATGGGTCAAAAATGCTCCATAGGGTTTGCTAATGAGAGGGGAGCATGATAATACAGTAGGATGGGCGCCAACTGGGTTTAGCAAATAGGAGGCACCGTCCTGTTCTTAGTTCTTTGTAAAAACACCTCGTCTCTCAGTTGGTCTTCACACCATCTTCCCAAAAACTACAATTCGGGCCTGAAAATTTCCCAGTTTTCTACATAATTTGCACAGAGACCGTCAGAGGTCACATAATTGATTTTAACAGGAAACAATTGGAGAACCTGGCATTACAACCGGCCACAACTTCTGGTGGGTCCTTAACCCCTAATGAAGATGATTTTGATCAAATATTTGAAGCGGAATAGCATGTGTACGTGCGAACGTATGGATTGGGTGTTACTCCTTCCACTCTAAGCATGAGTTGTAGAAATAGAGCATCAGAGTCTACATCAACAAGAGGAGGACATGGGCATGAGAATGGCGATGAACGATTCAGGCAGATAGAGGATAGCCTTGAAAATGTGACTATGGCAAGTAGTGATGTATAATGCCAGGTGCGAAGGATAATATCCATATTTCGTCAAAATCTTCAAGGCATACTAAACAATGATCAGGATTTACCTTTGAGAGGCACATAGGTAATACGTGTCTCAAAGTACAATTTCAATATTTGCATACTATATGTGTTTATTGGTATGGTTTCTTATTTGCTATCATGGTTAGGTTCCCGACCAATCGAATGCACCGCGTGAAGCATCATAGCATGAGTCAACATCCTTGTACAAGTATCATAATAAAAAATCAGAAATAGATTTGGATTGAATCCCGTATTACCTTTAATCCCTGGTGATCGGCATTACCTTTCCTTAGTTAACTCTTAATAAAATCTAATCTTTCTGTTGGACTTGTAGAGTGTGTTTGATTTGCCTAGTTTGGATTCTTTGTTTCTTTCTATCTTTCTTTTTCTGTAAACGTGGTTGTATTAAAGCTAACACTTTGATAGTCTTGCTTGTTGAAGCTTATTGTTTTCCCCTTCTAGTTCAGATTCATTTGGAGTGTTGGGGGTGTATCACTTCTTTTCTTTTTTCCTTGTAGTCTGCCGAGGCTCGAGTTTAACCCTTATGTGGACTTAGATATAGCTTATGAGTTTTTAAGCCGAGATCTGACTTCACTTTTGAGACAGACTTAAATTTTCCATAGCTTTACCAAACATGTGGTCACTATGAAACCCATAACTTGGTATATGTAAATTCGAATCGATGCAACTTTGTATGGTCATCATATAGGTTGGTATATGTAAATTTCTTGCATGTGATTTTGGATGCTTATTATTTCATATATTGTTTTTGTTACAGTCCAGGAATAATGTCGTTGATACTCACAAGAGCTAGTGGCCATGTCCCTCTCAAGATTTTATCAAACAAAGGATAACACTATTCTTAAGGCCTTCAGCCATCTTCTTCATTGAAATAAGAAGGTGGATTTCATAGAGCAGTTCAATGAAAAGCTTCTTATCAAGCAAGAAAATGAGAATCTTTAGATTCTTGATGTAAGATTTGCTTTGTTATTTCGGTATGTAGAATAGTAAATCTAATTAATAAACTTACATTCCATCCGTAATAACTTCCTAGTTTTCTTTTAGGTTCGTACTTTTGAGCTAATAGAAGTTAGCAAAACCAAATTCATGACTCCATCAGCATTTATCTTCCTATATGAAAATCAATTATTCTTGACATTTCGAAATCAAACAATGGCTGTTTGGAACTTTCGTGGGGAGCTTGTAACTTCGTTTGAGGATCATTTGTTATGGCATCCAAATTGCAATACAAACAACATCTATATCACAAGTGACCAGGACCTTATAATATCTTATTGCAAGGTGGATTCTGATGATATTTCTATGGAAAATGACACCCCCTCACCCTAATCAAATTTTAAGATTAACCATATTATGAATATATCTTTGAAAAATGTTAATGATTTGTCTTGTATTCATGATGTGCTTTTAAGTCTCTGAAGTTGAAATTCTAGGAATGCTTAAAGTTGGTGGAAATGCCCCTTTAACTTTGATTTTAAATCTTGGAAATCAAACTTAGTGGAAAATGCCTAAAGCTGCAATTGAGTACTTATAAGTTTAGTACTTAGACTTGATGTTTCTCCTTGGCTCATAAATGAGAAGTGTGAATTTCTATTATTCAAAAGAACTATAGCAAATTATGAACAAAACAAACCATATTGCAAGCATCTTAAGTTACGATAGCCTATATTACCTGAGTATAGGTGCAATAATTTTCCATATGAAAGTCATGTTTTGGACCTAGGCTTGAAAAGAAATGAAAGGAATGGACATGCAATAGATACTCACCTGAGGCTTGAAAAGAAATAATCTGACAGAAAATAGACATGAAATAAAATAAACAACCTTTTCTTTATATCTTTTAAAGGGATACACAGCGGGGGGGTAGCCCATCCCCCAACCCAGGTGCAGGTGGGATTTGATCCCAAGTCTCCGCTACGACTAGCAAGAGATCTTACCAACTTGCTGGTTGGCACCTTGCAAAATAAGTAACCATTCACACACACATGCAATATGCAGTTCTTCTTGTCTACCTTACTGTATTGTTTAATTTTGGTTTGCTCTTGTGTGTTACAAAAACCTAACATTGCAGGTCTAGCAGAATTTCTCAAGCCATTAAAAGATCTCATCATGAAGACAAATGCATTGATTGAAGGATGACCTAATTTCTTCAATTACTTGAAGACTACTGCTGACAATCTCACAGCCTTAGCTGCTTGGATTGCCTACTTAGACCATGATTGCGGTGAGAGATTTTTTTACTAATGTTTGTGTGCTAAAAGGATCTATTTTCAGTTTACTAACTTCATTTTCTTGCCTTTTTTTTTCAAGGTATGAGTCTTCCTATTGCACATGTGGAAGAGAGTTGGCAAATGGCTAAGTTCTACAACAATAAAGGTATTTTCAGGGTGATGTGAATTATAATAATTTACTACCACACAACAACAATGTGGCCATACAAATCATGAAAATCATTTGTGCTATATTTTATAGTGTTATCAAAATTTTGTTTTATCTCTAACATTAATACTTAATAGTATATGTTCATATTAAAACATTGATAAAAAAGAGCTCAACTCTTTGTATTGTCATATTGTTGGTATCCTATGCCTTTTTAAGTTTCCATTTGATTTATGGGCAGTGGCATCGTTTAGTCCTGTGGTGGTTTCTCTCAAATCTATCATTTTCACTCTACTTATGTTTATTGACAAGGAAATAAATGTACATGGGTTATATGAACTCAATAGGTTAATTCTCACATTCCACATTTAATTTAACTCAGGTTATAGTGGAGTATAAAAGTAAAGACCCTAATCATGTAGAGTGGAAAGCTTTGAAGGAGCTCTATTTACTAGGTTTGAGGGATTGTGTTAAGAGTTTATGTTATTTGGGTCCAATATGGAATCCTACTGGAAAAATGGTTGTCAGTGGCTTGGCATCCGCACAGTAAAAAACTTCTATGCCAAATGCCACCAGCTTCCCTCTTCACTTCTGAATCTTCTAGTTCTTCATCATCATGTCCAAAGGAAGGAATGTCAACTGTATTTCGAGAAATCAATTCGGGGAAGCCTGTAATTGCTGGTAAATGGAGCAATATAATCATTACTTGATGAAATAAGCACTGCTTTGGATGGATTATTTTATGATTTCATTTGAATCTTGTTTCATAGGATTGAGAAAGGTAATGGATGATATGAATACAAAGAGTCGCATGGATAGAACTGTTATTGTTGGTGCTAGTGAAAAAGAGACACGTACCACTTCCCTATCCTTATCTAAGACTGGACCTCAAAAGTTTGAGCTTCAAATGGGTCACGAGTGAGGATTTTAAAGATGTTCTTTGAAATTGAAGTTATCCATGTTTTCAAGAAGCATCATTTGTTATATGCTTTACATTTAAGTCATGACTACCGCTAAAGAAGTCCATGATTGTCGCTAAAAAAGCATGCGCCAAACTTATAGTGGCAGCCAATTCAGTATTAGCGCCAGTTTAAAATTTATACTAGTAGCCGAGAAAATTGTTGATAGAACGTCTAGCAATAGTGCTTTTAGCAACAATTTACCGTCTGTCGGTAAAGTCTCTAGCGATAGTTTTAGAGACTTTTAACTGCTGCTAAAAGTCATTTTTCTTGTAGCGGAAAATTATAAAAACCTCATTGGGTTTTATAATAGTCGTATAAAACTCTCCCATGTTTTGACTTTAACAAAAACCTCCACTATTGTGTTTGAAAAATGTGCAAATACCTTCCTTTCAATAGGATTCCAAACAAAAAATGGTGATGAAATGTATTGATTTATTTAAGTGCAAAATTTACCTTTAACCAATTTCGTTTACATATAAATTTAGTAAAATACCTTGAAAAAATGATTTGCTTTCCTTTACGTCACTTTAGCCTTTTTACCTTACTTTGTCAAAGAAGACTATTGGAGAATTACTCTTTGAAAGTTGTCAAACGAAATAGAATAGTGGAGGTAAAGTTGAAACTTTAAATTTGTGTATGAAAATAGCTTAATGATTATATGAGTATTTTGGAAAATTCATTGTTTTTGTTACCAAAAAGTCAAGAGAAAGGAAACCTAACCAACCCGTTGGTTACCTAAAAATAATACAAAAATAATAACAATCCAATAAAAATTAATACAAAACTATTATTAAGAGACAAAAAACAATACAAATTTATCTAGAGCATAGGAAATTAGCACTCTTAGTAAAGTGCAACTTAAATTATGACCGAATATACTATAAATAACCCAAAAAAAATCCGTGATTTTGACTTATATGGGAACCACTTTATTGGAAATGTCGTAAAACTCTATCCTCAATTTTAAGTTATGAAAATAAAACCCATGCATCGCATGGTCCTAACTAGTAATAAAATTACAAGTAAATGAGAATGTTGGGATAGGGTTTCAAGAGCTTGAACCAATGAGATTGGCCTATCGGGCTCTCTGGATGACATTTCCAATTCTATAATTTTCACCCAAAAATCCATAAAGTATCACAATCATGAATCCTCCAAGGTAATCTTGCTCCTTTGTGATCCTGTCCCTAGTTCACTATTTTTTTTTTTAATTTTTTTTTCTTTAATGGCTCCATCTGAGAATGCACGTTAACCCTTTCTGCAACTAATATTCTTTATCCTTTTTTTTCCTCTTAGTCAAATATCTGAGGAAATCAAGTTTAAAGTTTTTTACCAATCTTCTCGTATTTTTATTTTACTCTTTTTTGGTCCGAAACTCATCTTTGATATTTATACTTCTTATCTTAAAAGGAAGAAGAAAAAGCATTTGAATTGAACGGCTAAAAACAATGAAATAAGAGAATCTAAATATGGGCATTTTTATAATTCTATTCTAGTGTTATGTTTAGTAGAATTTGATTTAAGTATTATATTTCTAAAAGGTTAGGATATGAAACTATGAAGGTATGTATATTTGTATATGTTTCCCGATGTCGCCTCATCCGGACCCGAGCCACCCTCGGTTCGGATTGAACCCTATGTCCCATTGTTCCAAATCTAGATAGTAGATATAAGACGGGACCAGCTATGCGTCTATGCCCGTTTTCGTAATTGAGCTTCTGCCCTAAACCGCAGGTTCCAATTGTCTACTCCCGCCAATCCCCCGCTCGATTGATTTTACTCAACTACTCCCAAAGCGTCTCTCTCTCTCTCTCTCTCTGGTTCTCATATTGTCAAGCTCTTCGAAATCGCTTGACAAGAAAAGATGAGTTACGCTGCGTTTAAAGTGATGCACTGGGCGACCGGAATCGAGAACTGCGTGGCCGGATTCATCACCCACTCGAGTGCTGATGCTGCCCCCAAACTTCCTCCTCTCCAAACAGACGAATTCGAGTCTGAGTGGACCGCAAGGAAAGAAACCGGACCAATTCCGAATCTCGTTGTAACTGCTGGTAACATTCTCGAGGTTTATGTCGTTAGAGTACAGGAGGAGGACAACCGATCTTCTCGTTCATCCACAGAAGCCAAACGTGGTGGTGTCATGGCTGGGTTATCGGGTGCTTCGCTCGAGCTTGTTTGCAGTTACAAGTAAGCTCGTGTTTATTTAGTCAGTTTTACCGTAATTTCAGTTACTACTTTACCCACATTTTAGCGCAATTGGGTTTGATGCTTTATTCGGATAAAACATGACTATGATGGTTTCATATTTCATGAATCTTGTTGGGATATTTCGCTGTAGAAAGAACATTTTCCTTAGTCTTATTTTACTCGAAAATTGCTAAGAGCAAAGTACTTATGCGACTTTCCTCCCACCCGAAGACCTTCAATTAGACCTTCCTGAGCTGCTTTCGTTGTCATTCTCTTTAGTGCATCTGCTACCCAGATGAAGACTATGATTGCCTTCGTTTTAAATTTTTCCTCATAATAAATAAACAAGTATACGAATGCATATACTGGACGATAAAAGCAGCTCAGGAAGGAGGGAGGGAGAGAATGGTATTGTGCTGAGTCTGCTTACTAGTTTGATAAAAGCAGAATTATAAGTTAAAGCCAGTTAGCCAAGCCTCACCTTCCTCAGTCACAGTTGTCCCTGTTAACTTCTTTTTCTGTTTACTTGGTTTGCAAGGGTATTATCTCCTTATCAGACTGTAACCAGTTAATTAACACTCGACAGTCCCTATGCACAACTTATTATCTCCATCAAAGAGATGATGACAGCTGTAAGCCTTTAGTTAGAGCTGTAGTTTCCGTTCTTACCAAATTACCAACACCCACTAGCCTTGAGAAGCTAAGAATGATGTTGTCATTACCATCTCTAGTGACACTCCAATGCCAGAGGCTCCAGGGTTGCCAAGGCTGCAACAGGAACCTCCACTCTGCTTCTGCTCGGATAGATAAATTCATCTTTATATTTGATTTTTGGAAATATAGTTGATTTGTTCTATTCATCAAACTTCTTAATGTTTTTTTAGGTTGCATGGTAATGTTGAAACAATGGCAGTGTTGTCCATGGGTGGTGGTGATGGTAGTAGAAAGAGGGACTCAATAATCTTAGCATTTCAAGATGCAAAAATTTCAGTGCTTGAATTTGATGATTCAATACATGGACTTTGCATAAGGTGAGATGAAAGTATTGAAGTAAGTTAACGGAGGTTTTTTCCTTTATGTGTGAATGTTGTTGTTAGATGTGCATTTATACTGATTTTGAGCTCTGCACAAAGAAAAAGCTTGCATGGTGAGATGAAAGTATTGGAGTAAGTTAACAGAGGGTTTTTCCTTTATGTGTGAATGTTATTGTTAGATGTGCATTTAAACTGATTTTGAGCTCTGCACAAAGAAAAAGCTTGCATGAATATTTTTTTTTTTGAAGAGCAAAAGTAAAAAAAGAAACAGAGTACAGGTGGAACGAGGTGTTAAAATAACACCCAATCATACAAAAATAATGACCAACATCCATACTCAAAGCAGAAAATAACGCAGCCTTCCAAAATTACATCCTCCTTAATCATCTCCTTCGGGCAGTTCTTCATTTCCATCACCCTCCTCATTCCGTGCCTCACCTCCTTCCCCTGTCTTACATGAATAATTGGATCACAATGGGACATCCATAATGATTTTCATTTTTTTTTTTGTAATTGATGACAATGAATTTTGTTAAAGAAGAAAATGTTTAGGAATACAATTCATAAAAAATGCTGAGGAATAAAAGGGTAGCCATAGCAACCATGTAAATAAAGGACAAAACCCTATTGGCCTCATTACAGTATGGTTACAACCCAGTGAAGCTTGTAAAACTACAAAAATAAGCATGAAGTTCAAATGCCCTTCTCTTTGTTCCCCATTAATGCATATTCTTGACAAATGGTCAATCAATGAATTTTTTGATCTTTGGATCCTTCTGAACAAGGTTTTCATGTTAGGATTCAGAGATGTAGCCTCTTTGATGTAGCCATAGGCCTTCCCCAGCTTTCTTCATCCATTTGATCATTTTGAGTCATCATATATCTCCATTCGGGATAGACCTATAATGTGGGAAAAAAGTCTAAGAAAAGGGAAGCCAAATCTATACTTTCCTATTAGTCTTTATAGGCCTTCATTTCGCTATCAGCCTATCATGAATCATGATCAGCCAACAATTGGGTTTCCACAAATTCACGTAAATCCAATCCTATTTCATGGGCCTAATAAGTTGCAATAGTAGGCCTAAACCTAATATGTCTTTGGATTGAGTTTAAACTCTAAAATGAATAAAGTTCAGCCTTTTCTAGAATGTCCAATAAGTTAGTCGTCAAGTCAAGTGGAACCCACGTGATTTGGATTTAATTTTCTTATTCAAATCTTTGTTTACATTTTCAATATATGCTGCCTAAAGGTGGATCTCCAGGATATTTTGAATATTTTTTTTTTGTTGTAAGTGTTTTTAGTTCTATGTTTAGGAAAATAAAAAGTTTTTATATCTTGGAAGATCCATTGTGTTTTCCCATAAATACTCCTTTAGCTTATATGAACTATTGATTGAATGAATGAATGAAGAGTTTTTCCTGACTCATAAAAAAAGAAAGAAAATGAAATGTGTTCTCTGTTGATGTGTTTGGTGCTGACTCCAAAGTTATGAAGGTGTTGACTCCATATATTGCTGCTGATTCCTCAAGAGACCTAGTAGTGCTAAATCCATTAGGGCCTATATTTAGTTTAGAGCATGTATTTATTTGTTTTATCGTAGTTTACTAAACTAATGTGTTATTATTTTCATATTTGTTTTCTTATTGATTGTTATTCTTCATTGGACAACATTACTGAATTGATTTATAAAATATATCAGGCAGATTGGTTGAAAACTTGGACATTTGGCTATAAATTTGGGTTTTAGCTATGTATTTTACCCAAAATTTCAAAATATTATTTATTTCTAGATGAGATCAATAATATAAATATAACTTATCAAATAAAATCATTAATATTAATGTAAGAATGCTATAAATTATTAAATACTAATAAAATAATTACATTTAATACGGGGGCATTGCTTGTTGCAATGGTAAAATCTCAGTCTGACAAGCTTCGGGACATGCATCTGATCTGAGAACTACTGTTTTATTCAAAGGATGTCAATGATTAGGGCTGTATCTAATCCACCCTTCCCAAGAGCCTGAATGGTTGGGACTAACATTGGGTAATGAAAAATTAATAAAATGATTAACATTTAATGAAAAATTTCATCGAGAATTCTTAAAGTTTGAAAATTTTCTATCATGGATCAAGGACCCAAAATGTTCTTAACTAATTGTTTCTATTGATAAGTTTCTGTGGTCCTTATACAACATAATTTATTTGTTTTCCTTTCTTTTCTTGATTCTTCACATACTTTGTAGTCCTACCCAATCCTTTTGCTAGGTACACTTAAGGTAAGTCTCAAAACCAATATTGTCAAAATCTTACGATTTACGATACGATTCACAATTCAAACCATGAACCCCAAGGGTTTTGATTCAAATCTTATGTCTAAATCCTTTTCTGCAAAAACTGACAATTTTTGTTTGAGTCCTACGACTTATTTCATAAATCTTACAATTTATACGATTTCTACAATTAACTACGATTCAAATAAACTCAATTAAGTATTAGTTCTCTACTTAGTTTTTTTTGTTTATATTTAGTTTTGCCAAAGGGAGACTTTTTTTAAAGTTCTTACTAGAAAACTATTTATTTACACTATTTAAGACAAGAAATTGAGTTTATTTTCCATCATATGTAGGTTAAAGAGCCATTGTATGTAGATTTGTTTGATTTTCAAGTCCAACTTGATTATATCATTTTAGGCTTCTATTGTATAAATGCTGAATTGTATTGTTTTAAGTACATATATGGTAGATATAGATAAAAAATAGAGTAAAGTCACTTTTCCTATATATATTTAGCCTATTAACATTATCTATATTTAATTTTTGACAAGTTTGTAAAAAATAGAAATAATCTTACGATTTACGATACGGTTGACGATTTGATTTGATTCAGCTTTCTCTACGATTTACAGTACGATTATGATTTTCAAAACATTGCTCAAAACATGCAAGCTGAAGGCTTTGTGGTTTTTTCCAGTTTAATACCAATCCTCCTTAACCCATTATTCCTTGTCACTTCATCCTTAACTTCTTTACTGCTTTAGACTGATTGCTTACATCAATCTATTTTTGCCATTTCGGCTTCATAACCCATCTTAAACCTTGTATTGCCTTGTGTTGGGTGTTAGTGGTGTTTGATCCTTTTAAGAGCATTTTGGGTTTCCCTTTGCTGTCTCTCTATCTGTGTTGTATTGTCTGTATACAAGGCAAACCTTCCCCCCACAGGTCTTCCTAGAATCTTGTTTTGTCTCTAGAGGAAGCATCAAATCTAGTGTGGGCTAAAAACTTAGGTGAAAGGGCTGAAATAGCTTTCCATGGGATTTGACTGTAGCTTCTGAAGTTAATTCAACATCCCAGCCATTGTCATTCTTTATTATTATGAGGAGCAAAAAGCTTCACCAAGATTCTTATGAAATATAGGCATAATCGATGAGCCCAAAAATTCTAATATTTAATATTGCGCATGTATGTTACTTTTTTCTTCTTGCTAACTGTTATTATAATGATGCCTTGCAATTGTTTTCTGCTTCTCGATTTCCTTTTAATAAATTGTCTGTTTTCGATTAATTGTTGGATTTGTTATTGCATTCTCTTATTGAGGGATGGCTATGATGCAATACTAGTTGTTATTTCATCATATTGGTTTTTGTTCTTTACTTATGTTTTGTTTATTATTTTTATCCTGTTGGTTTGTTTTTACCTTGTTGTAAAGTAATTGTCTTGTTCACTTAATAAAAATATGTTACATCATCCCTTGAGCAGTTCTATGCACTGTTTTGAGGGTCCAGAGTGGCATTATTTGAAAAGAGGCCGGGAATCATTTGCTAGAGGTCCAATTGTAAAGGTCGATCCTCAGGGCCGGTGTGGTGGGGTGCTTGTTTATGATCTGCAAATGATAATACTTAAGTCTGCTCAGGTGCCTTTTTCTCTATATATTCTATCTTTCTATTCTGATCAGCTTTCAGACTTGATTTTATTCTGTTCTCTAAAGGAGATGCAATTTAATAACTTAGTTCAGTTATTTGACTTTGACATGGAATAGGACCCTTTCTCCTGAGCTTTCTTGATAATAAGATCTAAACGAAATCCAGTGATGGTTATTCAGAAGAAAAAAGAAAAAAAAACAGAAAAGAATGAAAAATACTATCAGTGTTGCTGAGCCAATAAGCCAAAACGGAATATGGTAAAAGGACAGCCTGTATAATTTAGATATAATGCACAATTGAAAGTGAGTTTTAATTTTGTCTACAATTCATCGATGTCAAGGTGTCTAGGAGATTCTTGTGGACACGGGGGTTCCTAGTTGCCTAGGTGCTGATAAGAATTTTGTGAAGTAAATACCATTCGGCATGCATATTAATTTTAAAAATATTGTCTCTTTATTATGAACATTACATTTCCTCTAAAAACATGTTGAACATCATATTTAGGACATTAGTATTCCAAATTTCAATTCTTTCTTTCTTTCTTTTTCTCTTCTCAAAAGCCTCATATCTTTTAATTTCTTTTGAAGGGCTACAGAACCGGGGGGGGGGTAGCCCATCCCCCAACCCAGGTGCAGGCGGGTTTCGATCCCATGTCTCTGCTACGACCAGCAGGAGACCTAACCAACCTGCTCGTTGGCACCTTGCCTTTGTTTGGACCTTCTCAAAAAAGAGAAAAGCCCTCCAAAAATAGGTGTATGCTGCATTAAGTGACGAGCACACGGTATTCTTTAGTAAATGGTGAAAGAATAGAACGACTTGTGCTCATTGCGCGGCTGCGTCTCATATCTTTTAAATTTCAAGTATAAAACTTTAAAAATAAGTATAAATGATACATACAATATATGATAATATTAATTTAAAATGCATATTAGTAAGATGTAACAATATGAATGACATTATAATAAGACTCCCATCTTATCATTTTTTGTTGCCTAGGCAGATGCCAATCACCTAGATGGGCGCCTAGTTGCCTAGGTGATGACTGGGAGATACTATGAGAACTATGTTCAAATGTTCCAGAGGTAAGTTCTATGGTTCTTGTGACCTTGTGTCCTAAAGTAAGATTGTCACGTTCTCATGACATTCTTGCTTGCCCCTCTCCCTCTCATGGTGTGGTGTCGCAAGTTTTGGAAGTCTAGGATGATGCGTTTAAGCTTGGCCATGTTGGTGTGGAGAAGTGTGCATTTTCTCAGAGGAGTTTGGAGAATTTAGTGGTTGAAGAAGGGATAATGGGTAAGATTGGAGTTGATTTGGGTAAGGATTTAACAGTCTCTGTTGACCCTAATGAAGGAGTGGAGGATGCAAAGAAACGTAGGGGTTCTCTTAAATCTCACCTGGATCATGTAATGAAGGTCTTCTCCTGTTTGAAAGAAGGGCTGGTCGGAGCTGGCCCTTACAGTAAATATAAGAGGGTGTATAGAAGAAGTGGAGCGAGCAAGAAAGCCATAAACCAGAAGTCTCTTGGTGGGAAATCTGTTCTCTCAGTTGTGTTCTGTCCCTAACCCTCAGCCTTTCTTTTGTAAGGAAATCTGTTCTAAACCCATTCCCTCTAAGGTTAGAGCCCTTTGTTGGGAAGCCTCCCTTGGGAAATTAAACACCTTGGATAACCTACAAAAGAAAAGACCCTACCTTTATATCTCCTAAAATTGGTGTTTCCTTTGCAAAGCAAATGGAGAGAGCTGTTAGCACCTGCTTTTTGGGTGCAGGTGGAGGAGGCGTTTGCAAATTGGGGGGCTTTTTGACCCCACAACTTTCAGGTGGCCTAAGAAAAGAGGGAGGGTCTTATGGAGGTGTATTAGGGCTACTTTTGTTTGGACAGTTTGGGAGGAAAGGAATAACAGAGTTTTTAATGATAAAGATAGGGATGAGGATTCTGTGTGGGAATGTCTGCTGTTTAGGGCTATTAGCTGGGCTAAAGCTATGGACCTTTTTTCACTTTTCTCCTTTGATGACATATGGAGAAATTGGGAATTAGTTGCTGATAAAGCTTCTTTTGTCAAGGACAAACCTTTTATAACCTGGAAGCCTCCGGAAGAAAGCTTCACAAAAATAAACTTTGATGGAAGCAGCCTTGGTAATCCTGGGCCCTCTGGGATTGTGGAGTATTCAGGAATGCAGAGGGCCAGATAGTGGCTTTATTCTCTGGTCCAATTGGAGTGGGAGATGCAGTTAGTGCAGAGGTTCAAGCTGTTTTACAGGGGGCTCAAATCGCTAAAGAGATGAACCTCAGAAATCTGGTTATAGAAGGAGACTCCAAAGTGGTAATAGGGTGGTTGAAAGAACCAGAGACAGCAGCTTGGTCTTTCAGGGGGGCATTGAAAAGATTCAAATGGCTAACTTCTAATATAACAGTCATAGTTCAGTGGGAGAGAAGATCGGCGAATGGGCTGCAGACCTACTAGCTAAACAAGGGGTGAATAGTGGTCAATTATTTTGGGCTACATTGTAATTTATATTGTTTTTGAGGCTGCATCTCGCGGTTCTTGGGAAAACTAAATTCTGTCTCAGTTGTAAACCTATCTTAAATAGTTTTTAATGAAATGCTTTATTATTCATCCGAACAAAAGATAGGATCAACTTTGTTCATGTAAATAGAAACTTAAATGGTGTAGTGCATAGTGTTGCCCAAAGGGCAAAATCTTTTATTTCTTGAATGATCTGATGATTAAATCCACCTGAGTGACTATGTTGTTTTGTTGTAATTAGGGCCATAAGTTGGGTTGCCCCAAGTTGGAGAATTTCAACTACATCAGGCTTGGGCCCATTAAAAACTTAAGAAATTCCCAGTCCAACCCAACTAAAGTTGCACCCCTAGTTGTAATGAACAATCAGTGTACTGTTAGTTAATAAAATCTTTTATTTGATTATAAAAAAGTGGGCATATACCTTGGTTTATTTAGTATTTTTGTTCCTTAAATCATATTATTGTGTGTATTTGAAAAGTTTCTCAGTAGTGTTTTGTTTTTTGATTATTAATCATGTGAATGATTACGTTTCTCAAGTTCAGCAGTCAACACTTGCAACACATTTTCACTGGTCGTGCCCCCAAAAGGGAAGCTCATACTTAATTTCAAAATTTCTGGAATAATTGTGGAAAATTTTGCTTGTTGAAGTATGGAAGTTTCCATTTAAATCGAAATTGCAAACCTTGAATGTGTCTAATATTTGCCTTCTTGGTGATAATACCAAACTGAGCAATCCATTATCTTTGACGGACATTTTGATTTGAGATCAGTTTGTGGTACAAACTTACAATTGATCAAATTGAGTCTTTCAGGAAGACATGGGTGTAGTTTATTAATAAAATTCATTACTTTATCTTTCTCTAGACCTGTTAAAAAAAGACATGGGCGTAGTTCACTGATTTTGAAGGTTGACAGAAATAAGGGCTGTGATTTGATGAGTTAATTTATCTATGATGCTTTATTCTTTATAATCATTGGATTTTATGAATTTCATTGCTTTATTAGGCTGGATATGGTTTTGCTGGGGATGATGAGGCTAGTGGTTCTGGAAGTACCATCTCTGCTAGGGTTGAATCATCATATGTGATCAGTCTACGTGATTTGGACATGAAGCATGTAAAAGATTTCATTTTTGTACATGGTGAGAATATATGGGTAATTACTCCTAAATTATCATGTGCTCTAGATAATATTTTTACATCATTTTTATTATCAGATATGGTATATATGCTGTTGTAGTTAGGATCTGAAGCTCTGATACTAAAACAAAGCTTAAAGGCCAAATTATCTTGTAGTTTGTTGATAATATTTTAGGCCAAGGGACTGTTTGATAAGAGCTCAAGTGACTGAGTAGATTTGAGCTCCCTAATGGATGAATGAGATGTTGGGTAATGGTTATATGGCTATTATATCTACTAAAAAACATTCAAGTCATCGACCACTTCAGCTGTTACAAAACTGCCCCATGTACTTGTGTCCAGCTGAAACTTTTGTACATAGGGTGATATCCCATTACATCTATTCTCTATCATTAATTTTCCTTTTATTCCCATTACATTTTTATCTCATGTGTTCAATTTTCTGGAGGAAATTTTAAGAATGGAGATGCAAGGCTTGACTCCACTGAGCTTTTCTGTGTTGTGTTGTTTATGATCTGTCTATTCTGTTGTGTTGTCTATGCTTTAATAAAATTTTTCAATTCTCTTTTTGAAAAAAAGGAAAAGAAAGAATAGGTAACTCTTAAAATTGGAGATAGTTTCTATACATTAGTATTAGGACTTTTAATGTCAGGAAAGATATAAAAGATTAATATTATTAAGTTTCTAAGTAAGAATGGATAACTCTTAAGGCCTTTTAAAGCACAGGACATATTAGAGATTTAATCTTATAAATTTTGTATATGAGAATGTAATTTTAATTGTATTTTCATTGAGTAGTCAATTTTAGATTGGTAAAAAATAGTAAGGTTCCTAAGTAGTAATCAATTATAGATTGGCAAATGGTTTAGCTGACACCCTAGCTAAACAAGGGGCTATGAGGCAAGAACTGTTTTGGGCATCCATGTAATCTGAAATGGCAAAGTGGCTAAAAAGTTATACTTACTATTTCTTCATTCCAAATATTTATAAAATCACTTTTCTACTGATAAAAAAAGTAAGATTCCTGGTTATTCATATATTTTGGATATTTTAGTCATATAAACAGTCTATGAAACCTTATTTTTTTTTTAATTTAAACATTGAAGTTATTAGTGAAAATTCAAAATATAACTATCATCTTGGATCTTGAGGACAGAAGAATGTGGGACCCCAACCTATTTACCTGAATAGAAACCTTGTTTTGTATGCTTTTTTTTTTTTTTTGGAAAAGGTAAAGTAATACTTATTGAGAAAGAGATACACACAGGAGGCTGAGATCAGTCCCAGAATAGGCTGACTGATCTAAAACAGCAAATACATAAACCATCAAGAAACAGAAAATAAAACATCTGACACATTACAGTTTCTAAACTCTGCAGCCACAGACAGCCAAGAAATCAGCTTGTCCACTAACTTCTGAGATAGGTCCTCTGGACTAAGAGACTTATTATTAAAAACTCTTCTATTCCTCTCGGTCCAGGTGCACCAGATTACCACGATTGGAATCAGCTTCCAGAGTGTCTTCTTTTTCTTGCTCAAACCCCTAATCTGCCAGCAACTTAACAACTCTTTAACCGACCTCAGCATCACCCAGCTAACCTTCACGATGTTGAGGAGATGATTCCACAAATGAGCAGAAAACGGGCAGTGGATGCACAAATGATCAGTGGACTCAGCATTGCAACCACATAAACTGCAAGACAAGTCTGAAACCTGGATGCCCCTTCTCACTAGATTTTCCTTAGTGATTTATTTAAAGCCATAGTCCAAACTAGGAAGCAGGCTTTTGTTGGGCTGGTTGGATTCCATACTTGCCGAGCTGGGAAATCAGGCCCACCCCTCCTACCTATCAAAGCAGCCAAGGATTTTACAGAAACAGACCATCAGAATTCCACCTCCAAAGCCACTTGTCCTCCAAATCATAATCCAGAAACTGATTTTGGAGACAGGACAAGAGATTCACTGCCTCTTCCACCTCCCAATCAAAAAGATTCCTTCGAAAAGAGGGAGTCCAAAGAACTGAACCACCCGAAATATTATAGCACTCAGCAACTGAGGCTTCTTGATCTGAAGCACACTGAAATTGGAGCGGGAAGGACTCAGCAAGAGGAACATCAGAGCACCAAAGGTCCTTCTAGAATTTGGTCCTGTTACCATTACCCACCCTAATTGAGACTCCCCTGGCCAAATCGGAGTAGGTCTTCATTATCCCTTTCCACAGAGTTACCCCAGTTAGGAGGAGGATCCCTAGTTCTCCAATTTCCCCAACTCACCATATTTACTGGCAATGAGAGATCACCACGCATCAGGCTCTACAGAAAATCTCCAGATCCATTTACAAAGAAGAGAAGAGTTAAAAATTTTCAGCTTCCTTATACCTAACCCCCCTTCAGATTTAGGGAGGCACACTTGCTCCCAACTCACTAAGTGCACTTTTTTCTCCTCCTCCCAGCCTTTCCAAAGAAAATTCCTTTGAAGCTTTTCGATCTGATTTGTAACCTTCTTAGGAATATAGAAAAGTGACAAGAAGTAGGTAGGCAAATTGGAGAGAGTACTCTTAATCAGAGTCACCCTCCCCCCAAAAGAGAGATATTTTGCCTTCCAAGAAGCCAACTTCCTTTCCAATCTCTCAATAACTGGGTCCCAAATTGCAAAGGAACCACCACTCACCCCTAACGGGAGACCCAAATATTTAACTGGGAGGGACTCAATCTGACAAGCCAAAATACCAGCACACTCAGCTAAATTAGACACTTGGCCAACTGGGATAATTTGGCTCTTGTTCCAATTTACTTTTAGCCCTATAATCACTTCAAACCAACACAAAATCCCAAGGATTAGCTCCACCTGAGAGGGGGAGGCATCCACAAAACATAGAGTATCATTTGCAAATTGAAGAATATTCACCTTCTCTCCCCCTGGAACAATTGCAAATCCATCCCATTCTCCCAAGATTGCAGCCTTCTTATAGAACAGAGTAAGGATCTCCATTACACATATAAAAAGAAGAGGAGATGAGGGGTCTCCCTGCCTAAGGCCCTTGGAACTGTCAAAGAAACCTGCAGCCTGCCCATTTACCAGGACTGAGAACTTTGGAGAAGTGATACAGACTTTAATCCAATTTCTCCATTTCTGCCCAAAATTCATCTGATGAAGTACAAGGTCCACACATCTCCAGTTAACATGATCATAGGCCTTCTCAATGTCAAGTTTATAGATCAAACCAGGGAAACCTTCTTTTTTCCTTGAATGAATGAGCTCATTGGCAATAAGAACCGAATCTAGCATCTGCCTACCTGGAATAAAAGCACTTTGGTTGTTTGAGATGACACTACCAAGTACTCCTTTTAATCTTTCAGCAAGCACTTTAGCTAGGATTTTATAGAAACTATGTAGAAGGCTAATCGGCCTGAAATCCCTAATATTCACAGCACCTTCAATCTTTGGAATAAGGGTGATGAATCTTTCAGGCTTCTCTGCAAAGAACCCCTCTCAAAAAAATCTTGGAAAACATTCATGATGTCTTGTCTCACCACATCCCAGCATTTAATATAAAAGAGATTTTTAAGACCATCGGGGCTAGGAGACTTCTCATCAGTCAACGACTTGATAGCTTCATTGATTTCCTCCTTAGAGAAGGGACCCTCAATAAGGGAAGATTGCTCCTCGTTCAACTTGTTAAAAGGAAGGGATCTAGGAAAAGGTCTGAAAGACCAAGATTCCTTATACAGCTTCTTGTAAAAATCTGTTGCCACAAACTTCATATCAGTCTCAGTGATACCTACCTTGCCCTCCCCCTCCAATCTAGTAATTACAGAAGCTCTAGCTCTAGCATTTTCCATTTTGTGAAAAAAATGTGTATTCCTATCCCCCTCTTTCAGCCAAGCTACTTTGGCTCTTTGCCTCCATTTAATTTCTCCCACCACTGCCAATTTGTCAAACTTCAACTTGGCCTCCTGTCTTTTTAGTCTGAGCTGTTTTGTATGCTATTTTTTATTTTGTTTTTGCATAATTCACTTTTAATTTGAGTTAATACGCTTTTTAAAACATTTTTTTTAAAATCATTAAGCTTTTTAAAACATATATTTTAATATGAATAAGTATTATTTCAAATTAATGTTTGGTTTTTTAATTAATACTATTTTTAATACTTTCTTAATTTATTTTGATTTATTTACATTTTTTGCCATTTTTTGGGATTTTTTTTTTAACTTTGTGCCTTGCTTCAAAAAGTGCGTGCCTTGCCTTGCACCTTGAACACAAAATGGCCTTTGCACTTTTAAAACACAGATGGAAAGAATGATATCTTTAAACAAGTTTCTAGTGCATGGTATACTTTGTTTATTGTGTTATAATTTTTTTTTTGGATCAATACTTTTACCTTTTGATTAACAGAAACATATTAGAAAAAATATGCAACTTTGAAGATGATAATCCAACATAAGAGATAACCCAATGGAGCATAGCACCAGCTATCTCCCCCAATACACATTTTACAAAAAGTATGCAACTTTGAAGATAATCCAGCATAAGAGATAACCCAATGGAGCATCGCACCAGCTATCTCCTCCAATACACATTTTGCAATTCAGGCCAGAAAACCCAATGGAGCATAGAACCAGCTATCTACTAACTCATTGGACCTTAGTTTGTATGTTGCTAGTCAAGAACTTCACTTCATCGGATTTCTGTATGCTCAAATAGCTTTTTCCTCATTCATCAACTAGCTTATTAGCACTTTTTTTTTTTTCTGTAATTAGGTTGGACACACCCATTTCCACAGTCTATAATTCAGTCCTTGTTGAGTCCCCATTACCAATTGGGCCCAAATATATTGCAACTAAATTTCCCTCTTTATTTCTGAACATGCCCCTTATACCGGAAGACCCCGGATTTCCAACACTGTTGCCATCAAAATTCAATTTAAGAATTCCCTGCTCAATTTTATCCATGCACAAGCCTCCCTCCTCTTTCTTGAACATGATCCCACTATCATGGACCAATTCCTTGAAATGTGGCCCTAGTCTATACAACAGCAATTCCATTCATTTGTGCCTAGGTGCTTCCAAAGATAAGAATCATATTTCTAGTTTGATCAGTCTTTTGCGAATTTATGGATCTAACACTGTCAGTTGGACTTTTTTTGTCAGCACAAAAAATGTTTTATTATAGGCTGAATGCTCCTGTATCATCCGTATCCAATGGGACAGCTTCGATTTGTCTTGTTATTCCTTGATATGTCTGGGCAAGGTTGATTGTCTATATTGGAATCCTTAACTGCATGTTTGGAGAATTTTTTTCTTTTTTTTTTTTTTCTTGAACTTGTAGACTAAGATTTGTATTAAGTCATTCATTAAATTATGACTTGACAAGAATGAGTTTGTCATTCATTAATACTTGTTTGTCTTATTTTATGTTTCTTACCATGAAGGGTATATTGAGCCTGTGATGGTAATCCTTCATGAACGAGAGCTTACCTGGGCTGGTCGTGTCTCATGGAAGCATCACACATGCATGGTTTCTGCTCTTAGTATTAGCACCACCTTGAAACAACATCCCCTCATATGGTCTGCTGTTGTAAGTATGCTTTCTCCATTATCAAATACAGTTCATATAATCATACTGTAATAAGTCCATATTTGTGTTGCTGACTGCAAATACAGTTGAGATGAGGCTAGTGTTTTAAAAGGTGCACCATTGTGATACTTGGCTCATGGGTGAGGCTCATCTTGTTGGTTGTGCCTGCCTGAACACATGTCCTTTCCTGGCTTGTTGCTGTATTTTGATGAACTATAGTTTGGATTTGTTGTTAAATGTGTAATTTACTATATTGTGGGGTGTTGCATGATGTTTAGAGACTGTTCAATTACACTAAATGGCTGAAGTAGCTGAACTGAATTATTTATTGATTTGTATTTTAGTGGAAGTTATTGAGGAGGTTGCAAGCTTCTTAATGACTGAAACTGGAATTGGGTCGGTTACTATACCATCAAATATTTTATTATTTAATTATTTTATGCATCAACATCTGTCCCTCCCCAGACCCTGCATTGGTGGGAGCCTCGTGAAGGGCTGCCCTTTATCAAAAGACAAGGTAATAAATCATTAGACCAGTCACTTTAGCCATTATCAATGAGTCTCTTAGAGTTTAAACAATTATATGCCATTTGATGACAGATGAAGTGGGTGAACTGAATGACTTATTGCTTTGTCTTTTAGTGAATAAGTTATTATGTATTGTTATGACCCCCTTAATGTCTGAAGGCTGAAGCTGTAGTTCAGCTGGTCAGTAGTATACCCATGATTATTTTATTATTTAATTATCTTATTCATTGAAAGGTAGAGAAACAAATCATTTAACTCAGCCAATCCAGCCATTATCAAATGACTCATTGGACTATATAGGAATTGAATGTTTTAAGGCTACAGCCTTTGTGTTAATAACATATTAATTGACCTAACATGTAATTTTGAAATATTTTGTCTCTCAGAATCTAGATTTGCATAGTCTTGTATATTTAGCTTTTTTTGATGGATAATATATTAAAATTTTCTTTTGTTTTCTTTTTCAAAAATGGCACCTTGCCTTGTTTACTATTTTTGAATTATTTAATACACATTACTTTTTCAATTTTAACAGTTTTCATTATTTTAAGCAAATTTCAAATGTCTTTTTATAGCACTGTAGAGGCATTGAGCTGACCCTATCAGGTTAGGGTTGGGTTTGGGTCAAGGCTGCCTCACAGCAGAGCCATCCATTGACATATAGCATTGAAAAATTTGTAAAAATAGCCTGGGTTGAGTACAGGTGCACCATTTGTGGGGCAGGTTGGATCATGTTTGGATTTCTATTTTCTTTAGACAGATTGGGTTGGGTTGGGTTCAGTACTTCGGTTTAAGCTAAAACCATTGATGAACCTGATCCATTGACATCCTTAGGTCCTACTGAACAACCCCCAATTTCTGGAAAACAAACGTTTCGGCAATTGAATGAGACCAAAATCTACAGCTTTTGTCTAAATTTCTTATTCCATTACTTTAGTGAGTAGGGACATCTTTGGATTTGGATTGGGTGTGGTATGGGTTTGGATCAACTGAAACTGAACCCATCTAAATTTAATGGGGATACCAGACTTGATTGATCCACCCCACAAATAGTGCGTCTATGATAAGACCTGGCTGGTGCCTTTTCCCAAATTGGTGTATCATATGCGAATCTTGCGGTGAAACTGCTTATCATCTTCTTTAATTACTGCCCTTTTGCTTGCTGTATTTGGGATTGTTTTTTTTTCTCTTTTTGGTTGCAGGTGGATTACCCCAAATAGTTTGGATAGGTTATTTGATTCTGCTACCTTCAGGTGGCCAAAAAGAAGGGGGAGAGTACTATGGAGATGCACGAGGGCAGCAGTGATTTGGACAATTTGGGAGGAAAGAAATATAAGAATTTTTAATGAAAAGAAAAGAAGTTGTGATAGAAGGCATTTTGGTAAAGGTGGTACATTGGGTAAAGTCTTTGAATTTATTTTCAGGCTTTTTTGATGATGTAATCAGAAATTGGGGAACAGTTGCAGCCTCATCCTCTTCTAAGAAGAATACTTTAAGGAATTGGGTTCCACCTGAGAATGGCTTCCTTAAATTAAACTTTGATAGCATTAGTTTTGGTAATCCAGATCCATATGGAATTGGAGGGGTGATAAGGAATGAAAGTGGAGTAATTGTGGATTTGTTTTCAGGACCACTTGGAGAAGGGGATTCCACAAAAGCTGAGTTGAATGCAATGATGCTTGGGTTGCAAAAATCTGTGGAGATAGGGGTTGGGAAGCTGATAATTGGAGGAGATTCAAAAATAATTATAAGTTGGTTGAAACAAGATGAAAAGACTCCTTAGTACTTCAGAAATGAAATCAAAAAGTTTTGAAGGCTTTCAAAGGATATGTAACTAATAATTCAATGGACTCCAAGTTGAGTTGAGTCCTTGAGGCCCTAATCAAGTACTCCTGTTTTCCTTAGTAATTCATGATAGTCTACCTTTTTAAACCTTGTTATTGATGAAAACAAGAGTGTCAATATTTGAGATTCTAGTTAAATTACTTGTACAATTTCAGAAATAAATGGTCTAGCATAGCTACTCCTGTTTTTCCATTTCTTCTCTTCGTAATATATTTTATCACTATGGTAATATTTATAAAAAAAATATATTTTATCACTATGATAATCCATAAAAGAAATTATTATGGTGATATAGGCATCCTGCCTTTCAGGAACAATTTGATTCTATCATGAACACAAAAACAAACTAAGGTTTCTGTTCTGCAGTAATGTGTGACCTCTTAGTTTTCTCATCTCCCCCCCTCCCCCCAAAAAAAAACCTCATATACAGATAATCCCTGTTCTTTTTGTTTTGTCATCAGAATCTTCCACATGATGCCTACAAGCTTCTTGCTGTTCCTTCTCCAATTGGTGGAGTGCTTGTAATTGGTTCAAACACCATCCATTATCACAGTCAGGTGGTCCTTTATCCTTATCTCTGCATTTTGATTTCTGTAGTAAATTTGGCATGCTTTTAATTGTTGCTTAATATTATTATCTGTTGTTTAACTTTTATTTCATGTTATTTAATCTTATATTTGATATTGCCCCAGACGTTATATCTCTTTTTTGTTTGGTCATTTTGCAGTCAGTATCTTGTGTGTTGGCTTTGAACAATTTTGCTGTTCCTCTTGATAGTAGGTCATTTCCTCCCCCTTATTTTCTGTTGGTGTTTTTGATATTTTTCTACTCGATTTTATTATGTGAATAGTTTTTAAATTTCAACTTGTCTGAACATTTCTTTGGCTAGTATAATAAATGCACTTATTATTGCACAAATGAGAAGATTAACATTATTCCCCTTTGTCTTTTATTGAGGAATCTACAGCCTTTATCTGTTTTTCCCTATTGATAAATAAACTTTTGTTCTCCATATTGATACACTTTGTTTTTGATTTTTTGTTCTTTTTTGCTTTGGTGTAGGTGCCTTAGTTCATGCTCTTAGATTTAATTCTTAGACCCCTGGGTGTTGCATGTCTTACTGCTTGTTAATTGGGGGGGGGGTTAGAAGAGAGATGTACCTAAAGTTTGCAATCAATAATGTTCTTGGTGGTCCCTGATTAACATTCTTTTAATAGGTACTCATAAAATTTATGAATATGTATGAACCTGAAGGTGTATAAAAAGACGTTTTACAATAACTTTTTATCAAAGTGATAGTTTACAGTTTGCTGTAATGGTTCATAATTTGCCATCCTCTACACCCAAAATACCAACAAGTTGAATGCAAAGCCTGAGAAAACCTAGTCCAAAGTTCAGGCTGCTAGCGTCCATGCAAAGCTTGAGAAATCTTCTGCTTTTCCTTCAAAAATATGCTGGTGTTGCAGGGAACTATTGATGACAAGAGGAGGATCCAAAATGAAAAAACTGGGTAACTCCCAAATAGGTCGATGGGATAGTTTGCTGTTGCTTCTGAAAATCCTTATATCTTTTAAGTTTCAGTAGTATGACTTTAAAATAAAGTGTATGTGTATAATGTGTTTTTATCACCTATGTGCCTAGTTAGCTAGGTAAGCATCTTGTTGCTATAAGCAAGGCATTTAGGCAAGGTGCTCAGCCAAGGGTGCCTGGTTTCCTAGGCTTTCAATTAACGTGTAGAATACATATTATTGGCATAAGGAGTCTCAAGGTATGGGGTTTGTGCCTTATATTGTTATGCTTGAGCCTCAAGGCCTTTTCCTTAGTCTTAATGCTCGAGGCTCACATGCCTTTCAAAACACTGGTTTTGATATTAAATTTATGAACAAGGACTTTCTAAGCATGAGCGCTTTCTAGGAGTTTGTAAAGAATAGGCAGATTATTGATGAGATCTTAATTGCTAATAGAGTCTGGAGTTGAAAAGAACTGGTAAAAAGGGTTTAATAATCTTGATTTGGAGAAGGCCTATGACCTAGTGGATTGGTCCTTTTTAATGGAACTGATGAGAAACTATGGGTGAGGAGATTAGTGGTGTAAATGGATTCAAGGGTGTGTTAGAACTTGACACTATTCAATTTTGGTGAATGGGATTGTAGTGGATCATTTTCCAGCTATTAGAGGAATTAGGTAGGGAGACCCTCTCTCCCCCTTTTTGTTGCCTTAGTGCCTTAGTTGTTGATGTCTTAGGGAAGTTAATCCATAGAGCAGATTTGAGAGAGTTGGTGAGAAGGTGGAGAGTGGGAGGGAATAGATTGCCTATTACTCATTTATAATTTGTTGACGATACGATTTTATTCTGTGAGGGAGATGATCTCAGATTGGTGAGAAATTTGAAATTGGTAGTTCAACTCTTTGAGCAAATGTCATTTAAAATTTAATTTTAATAAGAGCTGTGTAGTAGGGGTCAATATGGATGTGAGGGAGGTTTTAGATTGTGCTACTATTTTGGGTTGTGAAGTTTCCTAATGGCCAATGAATTATTTGGGCCTTACTTTGGAAGATAACCCGACTAGTGGAAGTTTTTGGAACCCTGTGGTTGACAAATTTACAAAGAGGTTAGCTTCTTGGAAGAGGAACTATCTATCTTTGTGTGGCAAAATTCCATTGATAAAATCAGCCTTGGCCAGCATTCCTGTTTATTTGTTATCAGTGTTCAAAATCCCATTGGGGATGTGCAAGAGGCTTGAAGAAACTAGTGAGATTTTTTGCGGGAACTGGAGTAGCAAAGATATGGCCTAGGGCAGCTTGGAAGTTGTATGTAGTAGGAGCTTTGGTGGTTTAGGAATTAGGAACATTCAGAAGAGGAATATGGCACTTTTAGGAAAGTGGTTATGGAGATTGCCAGTGGATAGTGATAAATTGTGGGTAATGTGATTTTAAGCATTCATGGGCTGGTGGGTTAGGGCTGGAATGCAGGAGTGATGGCTCGAGCTACTAGTGCTTTTCCTTGGAAATCTATACATGCCATCCTACCATCCTTCCTATAAGTTTTCAGGTATTACCTGTGCTCTGGGGATCTTGTAAAGTTTTGGGAACATGTTTGAGTGGGTTTGCCACTAAAAGATCAATTCCCTTCTTTGTTCTCCATCTTTAACTATAAAAATGAGTTTGTGCACCTTCATGTCTTCTTTTGTAGTGGGTTCTTGGCTTGAATGGGACTTGGGTTTTAGGAGGGGAATTATAGACTCGGATATGGACAATGCCTTGGCACTGCTTCAACTTTTACAAAGGTTTTCTTGATCAAAATTGGATTTTCGGATTTGGACCCTTTCTCGTTCTAGTAGTTTTACTTGTGCCTCGTTTTTCAAAGCCTTAGCTCAACCCTTTGACAGTCTTGGGCAATCCTTTCTTGTTAAGGAAATGTTGAAATAGTTTATTTTTATTTCTTGTCTATTAATTTTGTCTTGTTAGGGTCTGTTTGGTTGGTTAAAAGCCTTTTTTATTTTCTGTTATTGTACTTTACTTACAGCTGGGGAACAAGGGTCTTTTTCCCTTTTATTTTAGATGCCCTATAAATACTAATAGAAGCTGGCACTGCCAGCACTGTTCCATTGGTCGCCAATCTTTCCTCTGCTCTTCTCCCTTCTTTCTTCTTCTTCTCTTCCCTTTCTCTCTTATTTCAGGCCAGCCACACTGTCAAGATGGTATCAGAGCGGGAATACTGACTGTGAGAGCAGATCGAACAAGCTTTCTTTCCTTTTTCGGCTTGCTGAATCTGGGCAGAACAGAGAACTGAATCTGGTTTGAACAAAACAGATCTATGACTGGAACAGTCCTCTCTTTTTTCTTTTTTTACCTTCCTTGGTCATGTACCAAGAAAAAAATCCAACGAATTTGGGCTGCTGAATGCTGTCAGACCTTTGTGAGGTTTATACCTCCTTTTTTTTGGATCGTGTGATCCTGTACCTGCGAAAAGGTGACTGTAGTTCATGAATGACCTGTTAGCTCCAGTTTTTGGCTTGATTATAAGTGTTAAGGATCTCTCCTGATGATTAATGTTCTTAGACATTCTGGAAGGTTGGTAGGTTGGGATTGTTAACCCATACAGGTCTGAAATCAGTCTGGTCTTGCCTCTTTTGTTTGGAAGTTGGTGCTGTTTTGTACTCAGATTGAGTCCAAACCGTAGTTTGTGTGTGGATTGAGTACGTGTGTGGAGAATTTTTTTTTCTTGTTGAAAGGAGGGATCCTAAGTCGAGTGTTGAGACTGAAATTCTGTTTTGACCATGTCCTCTGAGAATTCTGCTACTTCGGGGGTTTCAGGAAGTCATAATGGACTGAGTGGGGGAATGGATATGAGTTTTCCCATGGCTGTAATCCCCTTCGATGGACCAAACTACCTTGAATGGTCTAAGGGAATAAAACTCTACATCACTGCCAGGGGGAAAATAGGATATATTAATGAGAAAGTGAAGGAACCGAAGAATGGAAGTGCTGAATATGATAGGTGAAACCAAGAAAATAGTATGGTGATGTCATGGCTCTTGGTTTCCATGCTGCCACAGGTAAGAAAGACATTCATGTGGGCTGAAACAACTTGTGAAATATGGGAACAAGCAAAGTCTACTTATTCAAAGCAAAGGCACTATGCCAAGATATACAAACTGCAAGTTGAATCCTCTACTTGCAAGCAGGCGGAGAGGAGTCTCTCAGTGTACTACTCAGATATGATATCGATCTGGAAAGAACTGGATCACTATCAAAATGTGAATTGGAAGTGTGATGTGAAGGGATGAGAGATCCATCATATGGATAACCGAACCCTGCAGGTAGGTTGGGCGAAATTTCAAAAATTTCTCTCTCTCCCAGCTGGGAATCACATTCCCTGTTTTAGAAAACTGCATTTTCAAAGATCAATCTTGAACCCTAAACCAGACCAGATCTGAAACCAAAAAGGTAGGAGAGGGATATACCTGATGCAGAGTAGTAGTAACTCCCAATAAAGGTGTTCACGCCCAAGGAGATCTCCAAAGACTTCTCCCACTGAAGATGACACAGTGTAGGGTGGAGCAGAATCAGCAGGGTGGTCCTTCAGCAAGAACATGATTCTTCACCAAGAATCTGATGGAGGGCGAGTGAGCACGACTTCAGATCAGTTTTTCTCCAAAAACTGATATCAAGAACCATTCTTGATCGCTCCTACAGGTGGAGATCGAATTGGCTATGGCGGCAACAGTAGAAGGCAAGAGCAGAAGATGGCGTCAGTCCAACTGGTGCTGTCTTCTCTCTTGAATCTGTAATCTGATGGATGAATTGGGGTTCGCCCTCCTCCTCTATTTATAGCCTTAAGAGATAAGGATAATCCCTTATCTTACACTTAACCTCTCAGGCCATAATGATCAAACACCGCCCGACAAGAGATGACCTCTCCCTTTTGCAAACATTTTGAAACCATAATATATATATGTATATCTCTATATAAATATATTTTGCAAAACAAATTTCAACGGTTGAAATCGACTACCGACAACTTTGGTTTCCATCGGAGGGAGTGCATCCCTGATCATTCACTTTGTCCGACAAAGGGGCTGATCCTGTCACTATGATCACCCACTCAGATGAATTCTCGGACTGTTCCAACATACCCAGGTTTTGACCCCCTCTAAGGATCTCACTGATTGGCATATCAAAGACAGCCCAATCCGACACTTAGTGCAGTATCATAATCGAGTCTAGGGGTCAGGTGTAATATTCCAGTTTTGCCCATCAATCTCCAAGGTCCAGGGCAATACTAGAATTTTGGTCCGATTCAGGGTTTCAAGAAAACCCACACTGCATGTACCTCAGGTCTCACCCTGGCAGCTGAGACAAGCCACCCCAACCAACTTGGCGGGAAATCAGTGTTAGCCTTGGCAGGATAAATCTCCTAGATCTATCCAACGGCCGTGAAGAATCTAAACTAACACGGGTCTCATATGTGTCCAATTTAAGGGTATTACACAGAAATACACCATAATAACATGAATCAAATATGTACTTTATTCATTTACATTAAATGTCATAAGGTACATCATTCCGATTGGAGCTAAGGGCATACACTGTCTAACATGATGAAGATGCAAAGGCATACAAGTCACTTGTCTCTCAGTAACGGGTATTTGCTTTTCTCTTGAGGTTGAACCCTTCATATGAGTCCATTAGAGTACAAATCTTGGGAAGTAAAGACTTGCCATCAGTTCAGGAGGTTTATGCCTTAGTCTAGTTAGAAGAGAGTAGAAGAAGTTTGATGAATTGTAAAGAGGGGGAGCCAGTTGCCCTTGCTATTCGAGGAAGTACAAATACTAATGTCGGAGGTTCCTTTTAGAAGGGTGATTCTTAGAAGAGAATAGATGACAAGAGTAAACTTTGGTGCACTCACTGCCAGAAGACAAGACACACCAGAGACACATGTTGGGATCTCCATGGAAAACCTAAATGGGCACAGGATTTGGGTAAGAAACCAATTTAGCAAAATCAGAAAACATATAACTCAGCTAATATGGCATCTCAAGAGACTAGTCTCATGGTAACTCAGGAAAGGCATCCTAGTTCTTACCCTAAGGAAGAGATTATCAACTCCTTTTGTGACCATTTGGAGTTATATGGTAGGACTGTTCGCCAGATTGATTCTGGTCCTACTCCTTCTACCTCCTTTGCGTCTACATTAGGTAACACTGCCACCGCTTTCCATGTGTCATCTCATACATCTAATTCCCCTTGGGTAATTGACTCCAATACCTAATGGAGTACTTCATTACTTTGATCGATGATTACTCTAGATATACTTGGGTTTATCCTATACGATCTAGAGATGAAGTGCCTAAAATTGTGAAAGACTTTCAACGCATGGTGTTCACTTAGTTCCAAACTGAAATTCATATTTTCCAGTTGGACAATGCAAAGGAATACTTCCATAGTGATCTCACGGAATTCTTTGCTTCGAGTGGATCTCTTCAATGAAACTCTTGTGCTAGGACACCCCAGCAAAACGGTGTTGCTGAAAGGAAAAACTGCCACCTTCTCGAAGTAGCTCGTGGATTGTTACTCCATATGAATGTTTCGAAACGTTTCTGGATGGATGCTGTTCTGTGTGCTACGTACATCATCAATCGTATGCCATCTCGGTTACTAGAGTATAAGGCCCCACATCAGCTTTTGTTTCCTACAACTTCGTTGTCCCCCATTCCAATGCGTGTTTTTGGGTGTCGTTGCTTTGTTCATAACTTGTCCCCTACTCGGGGTAAACATGATCCTCGTGCTATTCCTTGTATTTTCCTTGGTTATCTTTTATCTCAAAAGGGGTATCGTTGCTACGATCCCACCTCTCGCAAGTAATATGTCTTCGTAGATATATCCTTCTTTGAGAATCAACCTTTCTTCTCGACTTCTCCTCAGGGGGAGAGTAGGGTTAAGGAGAAACACACCCAAGGTCAGAGTCAACTACCTCCTCTTCCTGATCCTCCTCCATTCCGTGTCTTTCTTCGCCGTCACAAAAGCCAGCAGAGTTTAAGAGCTATGGAACTTGCCACTATGCAACCAACATCATCAGATTCTTCGGAGGTCGATCCTTCTCATTAGCTAGGTACACTTGTTTCTATTGATATGCTTGTACCTCTCAATGTTGATTCCCCTGTCATTAATGATCTTGATGTTCCTATTGCTAAGAGAAAGGGTGTTAGATCTTGTACCACTAATCATCCTATCTCTCACTTTGTGTCCTATGACCATATTTCACCTTCATATTGTGCAGTCCTCTTTTCTGTTGACAATAACCCTATTCCTAAGAATGTGGCATAAGGTTTATCCAAACCTGAATGGACAGATGCAATGAAGGAAGAAATTGATGCATTGCACAAAAATGACACTTGAGAGTTGGTGGATCTTCTTGAAGGGAAGGAACCAGTGGGATGCAAGTGGGTGTTCACAGTGAAACACAAGGCTGATGGAACTGTTGAATGGTACAAGGCCAGATTGGTGGCAAAAGGTTTTACACAGGTATATGGAGTGGACTATGCAAAGACATTTGCTCCAGTAGCCAAGATGAACTCTATCAGGATTCTTCTCTCATTGGTAGCAAATCTTGACTAGGAACTTCACTAATTAGACATTAAGAATGCTTTCTTGAATGGTGACTTAGAAGAGGAATTGTACATGATCCAACCTCCAGGTTTTTGTGCCAAAGGCAGTGAGCAGAAAGTGTGCAGGTTAAAAAAATCTTTATATGGGTTGAAACAATCACCTCGGGCATGGTTTAGTAAGTTCCATTTAGCAGTTCAACAGATGGAGTTCAAACAATGCCAGTTAGACCACACTCTGTTTGTGAAGAAAGGTGAAGGGAAAATTGCAGCTTTAATTGTGTATGTGGATGACATAGTGATCACAGCAGACTGGGAAACTGAAAAAATTCTTAGCCACTCAATTTGAGGTGAAAGATCTAGGACCCTTACGTTATTTCCTTGGAATTGAAGTTGCCCGCTCTCAAAAGGGTATCTTTATTTCCCAACTGAAATATGTACTGGATCTACTAGAAGATACAGACAAGCTAGGGGTGAAACCAATTGACTCACCAATTGAACCTAACCATCAGTTGGGAGATAGTCAGGTGGAGTTCTTGAAAGATGTGAAGAAGTTTCAGAGGTCTGTAGGGAGACTCTTGTATTTGTTTATGACCAGGCCTGATATTGCTTATGCAACGGGTGTCCTTACTCAGTTCATGCACAACCCTAGGACAACTCACTTTGAAGCTACAGAGGGGATCCTTAGATACCTCAAGAAGTTTCAAGGAGCTGGTTTGCTGTTCCAGAAACATGGACATTTAAAGGTGGAAGTATATACTGATGTTGATTGGGCAGGGGCAGTTAATGACCTAAAGTCTACCAGTGGGTATTGTGCCTTTGTAGGAGGAAACTTGGTCACATGGAGAAGTAAGAAGCAAAGTTTGGTGGCTAGATCTAGTGTTGAAGCAGAATACAAAGCTATGTCTCATGGAGTTGCTGAAATCATGTGGATAAGAAACCTGTTAGGTGAACTGGGTTTTGCAGTTAGCAGTCCTATGTCACTCTATTGCGACAATAAAGCTGCTATCAACATTGCTGCTAATCCAGTCCTCCATGATAGGACGAAACACATCGAAGTGGACAAGCATTTTATTAGAGAAAAACTTGTGAATGGAGAAGTGTGCACTCCATATGTTAGCTCAGAAGAACAACTTGCAGAAAATTTCACCAAGGGTCATCATGTGCGGCATAAAGATTTGTGTGACAAGTTGGGCATGACTGACATCTATGCTCCAACTTGAGAGGGAGTGTTGAAATAGTTTATTTTATTTCTTGTCTATTAATTTTGTCTTGCTAGGGTCCGTTTGGTTGGTTAAAAGCCTTTTTAATTTTCTGTTATTGTACTTTACTTACAGCAAGGGCACAGAGGTCTTTTTTCCTTTTTTTTAGATGCCCTATAAATACTAATAGAAGCTGGTGCCACCAGCACTGTTCCATTGGTCACCAATCTCTCCTCTTCTCTTCTCTCTTCCCCCTTCTTCTCTTCCCTTTCTTTCTTATTTCTGGCCGGCCACACTGTCAAGAGGAAATTTGGGGTAAACTGGTTCCTCCAAGGATTGGGGCCTTTGGAATTGGTTTCTCTCTTTGTTTGGTTGCAGGTGGACCCAACCAAATGTACAAAGCCTTTTTGACCCTTCTGTAGGTAGCTAGACAAAGAAGAGAGGAAGAGTGTTGTGGAGATGCACAAGAGCTGCGGTTTGTTGGACAGTACGAGAGGAAAGAAACCAAAGAATTTTTGCTGAAAAGGAGAGGAGTAGAGGGGCAATTATTGGGGTAATTACTGCTGGGGTGGTTCATTGGGTGAAACGTATGTATTTATTTGGTGATATTTCTACAATGGTATGTTTGAATGACTAGAAGGAAATGGCATCCTCAACTCCTAGTAATACCGTGTCCTCTCCTTTGTGGACTCCACCAGTGTCTGGTTTCACTAAGCTGAACTTTGATGGTAGTAGTGAAGTAAACTCTAGCCCTTTAGGTATTGGAGGAGTTTTCAGGAATGAAGAAGGTGAAGTTATTGCTCTGTTTTCAGGCCCAATTGCAGTACTAAGAAGCTAAATATTAGCAGATTGTTCATTGAAGGAGATTCAAAACTGGTAATAGGCTAGCTAGAGGAGGATAATGACCTGTGGAGCTACATTAATGAAAGAACAAAGAAGAAAATTTAAGTGGGTGACTCAGGGTATGGAAGTGAGATTGTAGTGGGTCGAAAGATGTGCCAACTCCTTTGCAGATGCACTTGCCAAACTAGGGGTGGAAAGGGATCAAATGTTTTGGGCTAAATTGTAATTCTGCTGTTTTTTTGGGGGAGAGTTAAGAGAGTTTAGCTCTTCCTGCACCATGTTTCATCCTTTTTATCTTTAATAAAATGGTTCTGTTCTTGATAAAAAAATGTTAGCATCATCAGTGCATACAATTTAAGAAAAATGTGTTGCTATTATATGATTATAGATGCAATACAGGGTATGGAAGAATGCAGTGGGTGAAAAGATGTGCTGATTCCTTTGCTTATACACTTGCTAAAGAAGGGGTAGGAAGGGATCAATTGTTTTGGGCTTTGTTGTAATCTTGAGTGATTTCTGTGGGGATGGTTAAGAGAGCTTACATCTCCACTTTGCTCTCTTCTACTTGTAACTTTAATCTTAATTTTTAATAAAGCGATTCTGTTATTGATAAAAAGAAAACACAATAAAAGGAGAACGATCAACAACTGGAATAGGAAGGTTTATTAATGTCCAAAGGCGCTGCTGGTCCTGGCTATCTGGGGTTGTGAGAGGGATAGGCTGGATATAGACCTAACATCTGTTGATTTTTGCACAAAGTGGCTACTCTTAGACTTGAACTAGTGTTTCACTATTTTCAGCCTGAGATTTTAGTCTTTTACCATTGCACCATACTGTGAGCCCTTAATTGAAAATCTATTAATTTCAAATTTTCTACTTCATATTGGGTCTTTTCTTGATAGATAAAAGTAATTGTATGAATTTGTAAAGGAGCACGTATTTATATTTATATGTCTAATCATAATGTAAAAACATAGCTTTGATGGATGCATATGACAAAAATCATAAATAGGATTACAAATAGTCTAGTCCCAAACAAAATGGTTTTAGAAACTCAAAACTTAATTAGTTAATCTTGATGAAGCCCTTATACCTTATGTTCTCACTTTCAATTAATGAGGCTCAAATTTTAAAATAAGATTTTGGATGTATGTTTGTTATGTTCCATAGTTCAGCTATATAATGCAATGTATGCTAGGCGCAGGAAGTTTTTGATTGTAAGAGTTTCTTTAGAAACACTTTCTGTTTTTTAAATCTGATGGTACGAGTTCTTTACTAATGAAATGTTTTTGTTATTTTATAAATTGGTGGTGGTTGTGCATGGGATTTAATTTAATGTCCATTCGGCTGTTTATGCTGTGTTGTGACTTGCGATGTACTGGTTACCTATGAGCAGGATCATTTACTGTATCCCCCAATAAGAATCCTCCTTGTATTTACATTGGCAATCTGCACTTACACACTCTAAGGTGCTTTCCTATTGGGGATCCAGCAATGGATCCCACTCATAGGTAACTGGTTGATCCTGAGTGGTTTGTACTAACATGAAGATTTTTTTTTTTCGTTTTCCATTTTTTTTATGCAGTCAAGACATACCACGATCAAGTTTCAATGTGGAACTTGATGCAGCCAATGCAACCTGGTTGTTGCATGATGTAGCCATCCTATCAACAAAAACAGGAGAGCTACTCCTGCTGACATTGGTTTATGATGGGCGGTAGGTGACTTCTGTGCATCCTATATTTAAATGTATTTATTTGTTGTTTCCGAAGAACAAATATTCTGCCTGGTTAAATTTTTCTTGGGTTGGAAGCAAGTCCATTAACTGTCAAATTAATATAGAATTTATTAAATTTATGAATATTTGCTAAAACTCATTCTCTAACAGAATATTCAGAGTTTATAATAAGTGGTTAGGTACATGAGTCTAAATAGTGGAAATCTTTATGTTAAGGTTGGGCATATTGAGAACAGGCAACCTAAGCCAGTTGTAAGGGCCATTACCTACTGCAGGTCCCAGCTAATCTGTGGTCTTGTTCGGGGTGGATTTGGTAGGAACCTAACCTTCTCCTTTGCTTGCACAAAGTGGCTCCTGTCAGGTTTGAATCAAAGCTCTGTTGTTTGTCAGCTTGGGTTTTATCCTAAGCCATTTGTAATACAAATAAATCTTAAAAGGTGCTGTATTAGAAACTGTGTTGGCCGTCAATATGTGGTGCTTCAAGTGATCATGATGGTACAGTTTTGCATGTTGTTATCTGGTCCACTAAGAGAAGGAATTTGTTAGTAGCAGAAGCAATGGCCTTATGGCAGTGACAATAGTTTACCAAAGCTATTTTGTTGGTTAGATTGGAGGTGGATGGGAGTTTTAGGGTCACTAGTGTAAGGGCACATGCTATGCATGTGTGCAAGCAAAGAGTAATGATATGAGGTAATTAACATTATATAATCAAATTTAACTTTTATGACCTGCACCAAAACCAAGGCAAGTATCCGCTTTATATATAGTATAGATAAGTTGGGTGAAATCTTCAGCTGGTGGGAGTATTTGCGATATCATACAAGGGTAGGGAGATAGGAGCTTGTTGTTCAAGAAGAAGATGGTTATTTTATTAACAAGTGTTTTGTCATGCCTACTAGCTTTTTTAGAAAACACAATTTGATGATTTTTCTGAAGTTATAGCAGCCTGTTGATTTTCCAAGATACCTAGCATGTATGTTGTTTAACCTTAGCTGCTTTATTAATTAATTTTGATTAATGCAATGGTGTTTATGTTCTTATATGACTTTGTTTTTGTTGATATGAACCATCCAAGAGGAAGATGGCTATTTTGTTCATAAATTTTCTCCTTTCTTCTACACTCTTTTTTAAGAAAATGCATTTTGATACTTTTTATGAAGTTGTGTCCAAAAAACCCAGTGTGTATGTTTAACAGTTTTTAGCTGCTTTATTAATTTATTTTGATTAATACACAGGTGATTATGTTCTTATTTGACCTTTTTTGATATGAACCATCCAATAGGAAGATAGCTATTTTGTTCGTAAGTGTTTTTCTTGCTCTTAATCTCTTTTTAATAAAATACATTTTTATGATTTTTCTGAAGTTGTAAAAAAAAAAACAGCATGTATGTTGTTTAGCATTTTTAGCTGCTTTGTTATTTAATTTTGAACCTTAAATCTTGCTCTATGGTTAACAAATCTCACCTGAATAAAATTTATGGATTAGATGGAGGACATTTATTAAGTTTCATATTTATAGGATATAATTCTTAACTACTCATTGAGTCACTGCATCTGGTTCCTTGCAATGTTCAATGTCTTAGTGTGATGTTAAATGTAAAAAATGAATTAAAAGCAAAACAAAAAGTTGCAATCTCATCTCCTCCCTTTTATCTGGTATTTCTAATATTTTGTCTACATTTAAAGAAATAAGAAACAACTTTAAGTATTAGTTTAGTGATTGTTGATCTTTTTCACTTGTTTATTTTTCTTCTACAGGGTTGTGCAAAGGCTTGAACTTTCGAAGTCTAAAGCCTCAGTTTTGACTTCGGTTAGTTTCATTATTTGAAATAAAAACTGTTTTAGTTTTTCTTGGATATCTTACTCATTGATATCTTTTTCTAATAGCAAAAAGTTGTAACTGGTGTTTGTTTTATTTATGTTGTAGGGCATCACAACAATTGGTAATTCTTTCTTTTTCCTGGGGAGTCGTTTAGGAGATAGCTTGCTTGTGCAATATACTTGTGGAATGGGAACATCAACTACAACCTCTGGGCATGTGAAGGAAGAGGTGCATATAACGTTCATGAAGTAACTTGCCATTCAAATGCCTTTTTTTGGTTGCAAGAAATTAAGCTAATTCGAATTTCTACCTTTCCATTCAAATGCCTTTTTTTGTGTAAACTTCAAAGGGATTTTCTGTGGAATGTTAAGGTTGAAAAAAGAATTTTTCATTTGGTTAAATGGGAGTGAGTATGTAGGGCCAAAAAATTTTGGGGGTTGGGTATAAGGAGAGTGGGGATCTTTAACAAAGCATTGTTGGGGAAATGGGTTTGGAGGTTTGGGAGGGAGAGGAAAGGGCTTTGGAGGGTTGTGGTGTTCAAATATGGGGTGGTGGATTTTAGGTGGGATGTGAGGGAGGTGAGATCTTCTCATGAGATTTAATTCTTTGCTTCTACCATTGTTGGGGAAATTCTTTGGCTAGGATTAGGAATCAGGTAGAAGTCTTTTCAGTCAAAGGAATTTGGGGGAACCAGTTCCTCCAAGAGTGGAGGCTTTTGCTTGGTTGGTGACAATTGACAGCATTCTTATGCAAGATACGCTGAAGAAGAGAGGTTTCTATTTGCCAAACAGATGTGTTTTATGCCTATCAGTGGAAGAGGCTTCACATGTTAGTTAGTTGCAGTTATGTGAAAGGAATCTGGGCTTATTTCTTCAAGCTTTTCAGACCAGATGGTTAGTCTCTTAATAGGTCTTCTGACATTTTTGAAGCATGGACAATATTATTTGGGAACATCAAAGTCAAAATCCTTAGGAGCTGCATTCTTTTTGCCGTTTGTTCAAAGGTGCGAAAGGAAAGAAATAGAGGTATTTTCGGTAGGAAGATGAAGAGCAAAGAAAAGTTGGGGGAAGTTATCAACTCAAATCACTTAGATTGGGTGTTAATTATTCTGGAGTTTGAAGGCTCATAAAAGAAGACTTTGGTTCGGATTTTTATGTACTTTGAATGGTTAATTGTTGTATCTTTGTTTATTGTGTTTTATTTTTCGGAGTTTCTTTTTTATGTTGGATGGTGATACCTTGTCACCTAAGACTTATGTTCCATTTTATTTTTCAATAAATTTTTCTTCTTTATTTGTTTTCAAAAAAAGGTGAATTTTAATCCCTCACAGAAGTTGGGGTCATGGTTCAAAGCATTGATGCCAAACCAAGGCTCAAAATATCGATACAGTTTGATACGCCGGTAGGGGTGTATCGGACTGTATCGTGGCTCGCATCCTTTTTTTTAGTTTTTTTCCAACCTGGTTCAGAGAGGTCGGTTTAAAGGCCCGTCTACCCCCTGAACTGGTTTAGGCCTCGAAACACCCCCGGTAGGGGCGTGTTGGGAAGCCCACGATACAGCTTGATACGTATTGAAACTTAGAACCTTGTGCCAAACAGAGGAGAAAATATCCATATGACTCCATATACTGTCCTTGATCAATAGCAGGTAGTGCAGCAACTTGCATTAATTCAAGTCCTACAGAGCAACCTGCTCTGATACCATGACAAAGAGCAGAGTATGATGTACACACTAGGGTTGGATGGGTGTGTCTAGAATATTGACGTCACCCAGAGAAGATCCTTGTATTATTAATGATGGCGAATGGACAATTCTATCCTTACAAGTGGTACATATATATGTACAAATATGATGTGGTACAACTATACTACCCTAGTATAGAAAAACAAAGGAAATGCAAAGCTAACCCTTATCATCTATAGCTTCTTGTTAGGTCCCAGAAACTTGACACACAATTCTCAGACTCGCAACAGAATTCACACAACTAGAACATCAACAAAGGAACTGGTATTCATTCAGAAGAAAAGAAGAACATTAACAGTTGGTCGGTTCTTCGAGAGACTGCCGGCTCTCCCAATCACTCACAGTATTCTTCACTCAACAAAAGGCTATCTCCCCCATCCCCCAAAGCCCCTTCTTATACTCTTCTCACAGCATAATTGACTCCCTCAATAAATGCCCAGCTGGCCAAGTTATAAATGCCCATACTCTTCTTATTCCTAACTGACATATTTATAAATACCTCAAGACTCTCCTTATTCCCTCCAGCTATAATTGCCCCCATGTTCAATTATTTCCCCCCTTAGCCAAAAGCTGACCTTTCCCCTTCCTGGCATACGTAAAGTTAATTGGGGGCCTATCATTATCCGCCACCCAAAGTCTAACCTTGTTCTCAAGGTTAAAATGAGGAAATTGGTCTCGAAGCAAGTCAAAAGGCTCCCAAGAATCTTCAAAATCAGGTAGGCCCTGCCAATGAATAAGCACTTCCAAACCAGTAACTCCAGGCATAGTGGATGGATGCACACCGTGCACTGATATGTCCCTACACAGGCCAAGTAGCAGCATCGCCCAATGCACAGTTGGTGTGTCTGCTTTGTCACCTCTTGAAGCATGTCTATTTCCTCCAGCTTCGCGTTTCCAACCTTTAGCCTCTCCATGATCATCCACAGCCATCCTGACCACTCCCTGCATGGTGTGCACTGCCCACAACTTTCATGCTTATAGAAGTAAGAGAGCCTAGCAATTGCATCCACAATATCAGTTGACTTGTCCATCACAATTACAACAGCTGTCCCTAAACCCGTTTGGACAGCCTTGAGTGCATCATAATCCATCAACACATCATCACATATGTGCTTTGGAATCAGTGGAACAGAAGAACCCCCTGGTATCACTGTAAGCAAATTATCCCATCCACCTCTAACTCCTCCACAGTGCCTCTCTATCAGCTCCTTCAATGGAATACTCATCTCCCCTTCAACTGTACGAGGCTTATTCACGTGGCCTGAGACACAGAATAGCTTTGTCCCATAATTGTTCTTCCTGTCAAAACTAGCAAACCATTCAGGACCATGCCTTAAAATGGTGGGGGAAACAGCCACAGTTTCAACATTTGTAATAGTTGTTGGACATCCATATAGCCCTACATTAGCTGGAAAAGGAGGCTTCAACCTTGGTTTTCCTTGTTTTCCTTCAAGGCTTTCCAACAACGCCGTCTCTTCTCCACAAATGTAGGCATCAACTCCATAGTGGATATGAACATCAAAATCATATCCAGATCCACAGGCATTTTTTCCCAAAAGTCCAGCTTGATAAGCTTCCCTCCTTGCCTTCTCAAGGTTTTTCCGCTCATTTACATACTCTCCCCTTATGTAGATATAAGCAGCAGTGGCCCGCATACCAACCCCTGCAATCAGGCAACCCTCTAGTAGTTTTTGTTGGTCATGGTGCATAATTTCTCCGTCCTTACATGTTCCTGGCTCACTCTCATCAGCATTGACAACAAGATAAGAAGGACGACCATCAGATACTTTTGGCGTGAAAGACCACTTCAGGCCAGATGGAAAACCAGCTCCACCACGGCCTCGAAGACCAGATTTCTTCATTTCATTGATAATCCAATCAGAGCCCTTAGGTACCAAGTCTTTGGTTCTATACCAGTCACCCCGCTTCATGGCACCGTTCAGGAAAGGGTCGTGCAACCCATTAACAAATGCTGCTTCAAGGACTGATTCCGGCAGGTCACGTAAGGGAGCGAAGATCACCTCGAATTGGCAATGATATCCCTTAATAGTAGAAGAGTTGCTCCTGTAAATTACCCTCCTGAGTCGATCGAAAACGTTCAAGGAGAAGCTCTTTGAATTCTGTCCAACCACGAAAAGGTCGCCGACCAACTTCCTGGTAATACCACGCCAATGCATCATCCTCTAGACAGACAACTGCAGCTCGCAGACGCTCTGCCGAAAGCAATCCATTAATCTCAAAATAGCGCTCCACACGAAAAAGCCAGCTGTCTAGATTTTCCCCATCAAAAATAGGTAACTCAAACTTCCGAGGAAGTGAATCAGGAGTATGTTCCGGCACTGGCATCGAGGAAGACGTCGGAAATGCTGCACTCTTCCCTTTGTCAGCCGCACGACTCGATGCCACTAAAGGAGGAGCAATGTCAGTCGTAGACAAAGGAGCTGAATAGGCCTGTTGCTGAAGCAACAGGTCAAAATGTCTCACCAGATCTTGAACGCCTTCTTCCAGAGATTGTACCGAGGTCTCCAGAGACGAGATCTTCGAAAGTCCAGCTGCTACCTTATCTAGATTGAGTCACTGAATCTCATTGCGTAAGCCATCCATCTCCACACGAATTCCAGACTACAGAGAAGTCAAGCGTTCTTCGAAACCCTCCACCTGCGATGCCACTTCCTTAGCTATCACCATGGCCGAGGAAAGATGGGCTCTGATACCACTATTAGGTACCAAAAACCTGACACACAATTCTTAGACTCACAGCAGAATTCACACAACTAGAACATCAACAAAGGAACTGGTATTCATTCAGAAGAAAAGAAAGAAAAGAAGAACATTAACAGTTGGTCGGTTCTTCGAGAGACCGCCGGCTCTTCCAATCCCTCACAGTATTCTTCACTCAACAAAAGCCTATCTTCCCCATCCCCCAAAGCCCCTTCTTATACTCTTCTCACAACATAACTGACTCCCTCAATAAATGCCCAGCTGGCCAAGTTATAAATGCCCGTACTCTTCTTATTTCTAACTGACATAGCTATAAATGCCTCAAGACTCTCCTTATTCCCTCCAGCTATAATTGCCCCCATGTTCAATTATTTCCCCCCTTGGCCGAAAGCTGACCTTTCCCCTTCCTGGCATACGTAAAGTTAATTGGGGGCCTATCACTTCTCTACTTGTCCATCCTTTTCAAAATATTTGTTCACTATATTTAGATCATTGACTTTTGCAAATTTTAAAATTGTGTCCTGTTTCAATTTTCTCCTAAAGCATTAATGTTCCGTGCACCCTATTATACTGTACACTTCTCCCCACATAACCAATTTGATATCCTCCCACAGAGCTACTTTCTCCATTTAGAATTTCTTTAATTAGTCCACTTATGTTTTCCCAAAATTGTCTTTGAATGTTTTCTTCTTGATTCACTTTAGATGTATTAAGTACTAATTATGTTAATGATTTCGTCATCTAAAAAAGTCTAATTAAAATAATTCTTTTCTCAGTTATTTAATCATTTAATATTTCATTTTTTTAGCTCTTTGTTTACTTTTCTTGGTACTTCCTTTCTATATTTAGTTCTCCTGTGTACCATAGTTTGTATCCGTCATTTTCTTTAACTTCCCCCTTGCATTTAGTTTCTTGTATGCACGTTATATAATCTTTATCCTTTTCATTCTGTGTATTTATCTATTGTCTTGCTTATTAATATTTCCCACATTCTAAGTAGCTTATCACATTATTGTTTTTTGTACTAACTGCTTTATCTGCCCTTGTGCAAAAGGATATGGGAACCTTTACCTTTTCCTCACAACAACTAGGCATTGTTGTGGCGCATTGCTTCTTGGAACACCTAGCATACCATTGCCCAATTCTCATTTTATTCAGGTTAAGGTGTAGCACGTTGCTTTAGGGGAATACCTTGCCATCAGCAGAAAATGACATTTTAGGACCAATGGACCATTAACAGATAGATTTAAGGGTTCAACAAAACTAGTCTCTGATCCCACCATACTAGAATTAGTATGTGTAGATTCTCTTTTCACTTCAGAGTTCAGAATCAGTGTCCATGGCACTAAATTATCTTCAAAGTGCAAACACAAATGGAATGAACAACACTAGAAGTACCAAACACCAGTTATTCCTACTTACCAGCAGTAGGTTGCACTGAAACATGGAGATTTCCCTCCGTGAGTGTCAATCCATCTCAGAATGGCATTCCATTTGATTCTGGAAATTAATAATAGTCATAGGGATTAAACAATATTGGCTGAACTGTCTATCTGACTATCACTATGCCCCCAAACAAAATATTGCAAACCTAAGTTTTTCAAACTTAACTCTCTAGGTGATCATCTGCGGGTAGAATATTCTAGAAAAATATGTAAATAGCCTTTTAAGTAGGGGTGGTTGAGATTGTCAAGCTCTTGAGTGCCAGTTTTTTACTATCCACCATATGACTCCAAGAGTCCTGACCTAAGTCATATGGTTTCTCTCATGTTGGCTTGAGGAAGGAGAAATTAGCAGCTGTACCACTTGTTGTAAGCTCTGATACCAACTTGACAGTAATATGGAAAGTCAAAAATAAAAATGATAATGTGATCTTTTACATACAGTCATTGGGTTATGCTATCTTTTTTATTTTTCCAGACGTAAATACTAATTTATTCTTTTTTTGATATCATGGAGATCTTTTTTGTCCAGATTTAAATACTTATATACTCTTTTTTTCTCATATCATGGATATTTGATCCTTTGCAGTTAGAAGAAGAAAAATGTACTGGAAGTTCCTCTCAATGGACTAGTTTATTGATCATTTTGAGTAAATATGGACACAAATTCAGGTGCCATTTGGCAAGTCTTTTTTGAAAGATCGTCTGGAAGATCTGACAGCCAAAAGACGTAGTGGGCTTCTAGATAAAGATCTTGGCAGCCCATAGACCGTTTGGTTGGAGGTGCATCTTTCCATGCATCTTTTCGCGCAAAGACGAGACAAAAAAGGCAAAAAGCTCCATTTCTAGCTTCCTGAAATAAGCTCGAATCGAGGTTTTCGCGTCTTTTTGCGGTACAGTCTTTTGGTGGCTAGATCTTCCCTCAACCAAACGAGAAAAGACGAAAACATGGGCTTCCAAGCTTCTAAACAGCTGATAGCCCACGCGGAAAGACGTGTCCAATGGGGCCTTAGTTAAGCATCTACCAAGTCTTTTTGCATCTAATTCACTAATCAAATAAAATTAACATATCTGTAATTTCCTACTAGATGGTGTTCATCCTGAATTTGAAAATGCTAATTGCTTTGCTTTTATTTCAGGCTTGTTGTTGACTTCCTAACTTGTTGTTAATGTTTAGATATCTCCTCTGGTGTAATGTTTCATTCTATGGCACTATTGTAATTTTCTTCATTGTCATTAATTTTATTTTCATTTTTACATTGATGTAGAAAATGAACTTTTTATTGTAATGAAATTCTGTTATTGATAAAAAAAGAAAATAAACTTTTTAGTTGCCTTTTCCTGTGGAAGGTTGGAGATATTGAAACTGATGCTCCTTCAGTTAAGCGATTGCGGAGATCACCTTCTGACCCTTTGCAAGATATTGTTGGTGGTGAAGAGCTTTCTTTATATGGTTCAGCACCGAATAACTCAGAGTCAGTACAGGTTGAGTTTTGCTCTCTTGTTATTATTATTACTTGTTGGTTTTTCAGTGGTTTCTTATGTTATCTTTCTGATTAGCAACTTTATTGATTGTGTTACGAAAGTAGTGTACAATGATTTATATATGAATTTGTACAATGATATGCCTCAGCACCCATAACATGGTTGATCAGAACACTATCTACCATCCTCAAATATGAGCACATGCATTCATTCCCCTAAGAGGACAGAACCCCAAAATAGTTGCCTTATACAAACACCCTGCCTGCTAGAGCATCAGATAGGCTTACATACCTTCCTGGCATCACAAATCTTTGCACCCCCTAATGACCAACAAGAAACAAACAAACAGCAAAAGACACTAAACACCAACTTAGCACCTCACAATTGCTTGAATGGAAATTTCTTTGCTCCTCTTGCAAACCTTCTTTGCTTTCTTCACCTTCTTGGCTTTACACCAAATAAACCCCCTTTCAATCTGGTGAATACTTTTGAAACTTGAACAACAGTATGATGCTTTTTTTTTCCTCCTAAATTGTCTTGCTGCATTAGGAATCTTCTCCAGAGCCTATTGATCCTTAGAACTAGCATTCATCCTTGTAATTCTAAGATCACATTCTTCTCAAAAATCTGATAATATGTGGCATTGACCTTGACTGTCTCTAAAAACCCCCTCAATTCTGTACTCTCCTGGTTTGCCTGAGCTGTATCTATCAAAAGGTCATCTTTACAAAGTCTTTTGGGGGTGTAGTAGAACATTTCTCCTTACAAATGGTGCATTAGCCACTACTTTCCATCATCCAATTATATATTACTTGTGAAATGTGCAAAGATATCCATAGTCTTCACCCAATGAGTGACTCGAACTGAGATATTCTCCATGAGTGCTTCCTTCTTGCAAATATTATCCTGAAATATCCTTGCATTTCTTTTCTCTCAGATAGATCAAACCACTGCAGCTCTAGTGCATCTCCATTAAGACTTTTCCTCTTCGGTGGTTTCTTATGTTGGTGCATTTCCTTTAGCTCTACTTTTGCTCTTTCTTTGCTTGTTGGGGAAACAATGAGATTCTTGTCTTTTTTCAGTTCCTCTTTAATTGATCTGCTATTCTGCTTAGATATCAGGAATGTATTAGAATATCTTATAATTTTCATAATCTCATTGATGCTCTATTTGGAGGAGCAAGCAGACAGACCATGTGGTGGTGCATACCTCTTAGGGTTAGTACATTGGTGCTGTTTTGGTTTCTTATTGATCTTTGATTATGACTGCATATGTGTGGAGAGTAGCAGGGTGCTACTCTCTTTCTTCGGATGTGGGTGGGCTAATATCCCCTATTTGTTGCGTCATCATTATTACTTTTTCTTATACCCTTTCCTGACTTAATTCTTATTAGCTACTATAACAAAAACTGATAGTTATAACTTGTTTTCTTGTTGTATGCAGAAGATATTTTCATTTACCGTCAGGGATTCATTGATTAATGTTGGCCCTTTGAAGGATTTCTCTTATGGTTTAAGGCTCAATGCTGACCCTAATGCAACAGGAATTGCAAAGCAAAGCAATTATGAACTGGTTGGTCCTGCATATATACTTTTTTCTACAGTTTATGCTGCTCCTGCAAGTTAGAAAACAAATAATCTCTTTTTTTTTTCTTTTAAAATAACAGGGAGCACTAATTCTGCATGATACTCTTTGATTTTCTGTCCAGTAGAAAAGTTTCCTGGATTTATATAGAGAAGTTATCCAATGATTGTTATTTAGACTTAATGGAAGATGCTTTTTCCTAATCATTTTTGGGACAGGTGTCTAGTAGAAAACAAAATGGTCAAATTTTATATGACGTTTTTTTTTTGTTTTTGTTTTTGTAAGTTTGAGACATTAAGTTTCTGGTGTAATATTTTCCTTTCTTAATTGGCAGGTTTGCTGTTCAGGTCATGGAAAGAATGGTGCTCTGTGTGTTCTTCAGCAGTCAATTCGTCCAGAAATGATCACTGAGGTGTGCTTTGAGTTTAATTTGGTGTTTATTTTCTACATGTGCAGGTACTATTTGTAATCATTTTTTCCTTTTTAAAAGTTAAAATTTGAAATTCAGGATTGAATTAGTTGATGCAGGTTGAATAATGTTGGTAAGACTCTTGAAAATGTTGGTGTTGCTTAGAAATCTTCTTTGAAGGGGAGGGGGGGAGGGTGTATCCTCTGTTAAAGGAGATTAAGTTGGGGGAGAGATGGTTATGTAACCATCCCTGCTTTAAGCATGGTTTCAAATGTGTGTTGGTGGAAGCATTGGTCATCCAAATATAAGAAACATGTTGGAAATGTCAGAAATATTTTTTCGAAATATTGCCAAGATTGTAGACGTGGTGGAAACTTCGTGAAACATGCAGAAAAATACAATGATATTTTATGAAATGATAAAAAAAACATAGATACACCCTTTTAAATTGATATCTTGTTGAAAGCCATCAATCAAAGCCACGAAATTAAGATAAATAACAGTTAAACAAAAATGAAGATTTAGTTTTGACATGGAACAAAATTTCGACCTTAACTTAGAGTGGTCATCATTTACATTAGGTGGGAAATAATACATCTACTACACATTTGTACCGTATTGTTGCTAATACATGTTATAATAACATCTCATGTACTGCACATAGCAGTGGGTAGTTTTCATTTGGGTTATATGTCAGTTCTAGTATTATTTTGTGATGGCTCTAGTGGAAATGGAAATATTCTGTGAAAATATTAGGACAATTTAAACCATTTAATCATGGGGGAGAGTCGGTCATGGGGCACTGTTAACGGTTTTGTCTTATTTTATAGATGTGGTCCCAACCATATAATTGGATTTTAAAAGTTACATCTAGGTGTATTATAATTTTGCTTCTAACAAATATACATGCTTTTGTGATCACATGCTCATTCTTTTTCAATTTTGCTTTAAAAATATCCAATGAAAATCTGATTTCCCAGATATGTTACTTTCTCTTGTCTTCTCAAGCTAAATTTCCCAACTGCTTCAGAACTATAATTCTTGTTGACATTGTTGGTGATCCCAATATTGGTAAATCTTCTCAAGACTGTACACTTCATTTGGAACCAGATAATTTAATTGCTATTGATCACATGCTCATTCTTTATCATGTCAAGGAAATTATAGCCATTCTCACTGCATTAGTAAATGATAATGCACTACAAAAGATGTAAAGGTTCATGTATAAAATTTAACTATTCTTCCATATTTGTTTAGCATTATTTTTTTGTACTTTTTTTTTGTAGGTTGAGTTACCTGGTTGCAAAGGTATTTGGACTGTGTACCACAAGAACACACGTGGTCATAACAGTGACTCTTCAAAGATGGTTTCTGAAGATGATGAATATCATGCATATTTGATTATAAGTTTGGAATCAAGAACAATGGTAAATTGCATACAGATCATGTCAAATAATGGAAATGGAAATATGCACATCGTATATGCATTGCCTTCTGCATGTTGCATGCTTCTTGTAAACACTTTGTGGTATTGTGTTTGAGAATGACATTCCTCTATTTAGAAGCATGCTTTTTTTTTTGAATCTTGTCTATTAATACCTGATCAATCGCATTTGTGGCTGTTTTTTTATATGAATTAGTATTTAATTATTTTTTGATAAAAACTCAGAAATTTCATTAAAAAAGAAACAGAATATATACGTACAACATAAGCACTGCATGGAGAGGAATTACACTCTCCACACATGTAAAGTTATAATTTACTGTTGAAACCAATAAAAAAATTCCCTATTGGCCTTCCACATTTGGCTAGCGTATCAGCCAAGACATTTGCCGATCTTGGAACCCATTAAACTTTAATAGTTATATGCCTTGTTATCCATTTAAATTCTTTTCATTTCTTGTTTATAAGCTCAAACCCCTTTACCAAAGTTCTTCAGCTACCCAATCACCACTTTCGAATCTCTCTCTACAATCAATTTATCCACATTTGTATCTTTTGCTTGTTTCACACCTTGCAATGAAGCATAGAGTTCACCCCTTGCAATACTCTATTCTTTATTGGTAGAAAGTTTCTATCATTGGTAATTATCAAAAAGAAATGTCATTGGTACTCCATTCATTGTAGTATTTTCTTTATAGTGGCTCCTGGAGGTGGGAGATGACTGTGTCTAGGGATATATTTTAGTGATGATCTTATAGAAAACTGATTTGCTTACATTGTGTGGGTGCCAAAATACTAGATTTCCTATAGATAGAGACAATGTACTCATGCACTTGTTTATCTCTTGAACGAAATTCCTTGAACATTTTGAAGTGATAGGATTCATTAAGTCGCTTAACCCCCTTGGGCAAAAATAATGGAACGACAATTTAGTCTTTGGGCTTTATTGGTTTTACACTTATGCAACGCTTCTTTAATCTCTTCTCTCCGCTTTGTGGTGTTTTGAAAGATGCCTCAGCCATGTTTAGGCTTGCAGGCAGGAGTTATTTTGTGGGGCCTAAACTCAGCTGCAGCTCTTTGTGGTTATACTTTAATGAATTGGCTTGAATTTGGCGTTGAATACATAAATTAGTTTATGTATGTATTGTGTTTGGTTTGAAGGAAAAGGTAAGGAAAGGAAGGGAAAGGTAGGGGAACCTTTACAAGGTTTGTAAATGTTTCCCTACCTTTTCCTTCAAACCAAACATAACCTGAACATAGACTACAAGCTTAGCATCAATAACAGAACACTCTAACCAATTGAGTTAATTGGCTTTCTGAAGTATTTCTTTTTCTTCCAGAGTTTGGAACTGGATAAAAAAGGGGCAGCCCAGTGCATGAGGTTCCCACCAATGCGGGGTCTTGGGAGAACAGATGTAAACAGCCTTACCCCTACATATATAGAGAGGCTGTTTCCAAGATTTGAACCCTGGCCACCCAGGTTGCAAATCGCAATGGAGCAACCCAACCGTTGTGCCAGGGCCCATCCTGGTCACCCTGGTCATCCAGGTCACCCAGATGTACACATAGAGTTTGGAATTGGATATTGTTGTATATTATTTTCTTTCCCAGAAGTCCTCAATAAGAATAGTTAGTCTAAAGAGTCTCTTATTGGAAACATTACTATAGAGGTGACACATTGGGTTAAGTCTTTGGATGTCTTCATTCCCTTTCTCATCATGACTTCTCTAGAAATTGGCAGATTGGAGTGAGCTCGCCCTCATAAAAAAATCTCTTCAATTATATCATGGTCCCTTCCCATCCCTAATGGGATCGGTTTAACTTTAACTGACTTCTATTTTGTTTATCTAGTTAATTCTAGAGGAGGGTCCATGCAATACTGGTGGAAAGGGACTCTCATATGCTAGTAGGATGATTTAATAAGTGCTTAACTAGTGACACTCCTACAAGGGATGAGATTTTTATAAAAGACAAAAGAAACAAAAGATGCAGTTGGTTAAACTCTCAAGTTATATAAATTTGATGGTGGAAGGGGGCTCCCATATAATAGTAGGATGATAGGGATGTCAATGGATCAGGTTAAATGGCAAACCCACCTTCATAGGATCGGGTTTGAGTCGGTTGTTGTTGGGGGTAGGGTTGGTAAACCCAATTGGCATTGGTTTAAGGTTGGGGCCAAACCTAACCTGCATCAGAATCTGAGATGTGTGTCTTACTCTGCAATATGAGAAAATATGGACTTATAGACATATCTTTGGAAAAGTATATACTATTAAGATGGTTCATACTTTTTGAATTTTAACTTCATATATTAACAAGTAACATCTGACCATGACCAACAAATTGAAAAAGAATCCACAAGAGAAACTTCTAGCAGGGTTAGGAGTCCACAGTCGTTTTTTCCCTAGTAGAATTATCTAGAATCACCCCATCCAACATTTTTAGAAGGCGAGAAACAGGTATGATTTCAGGCTCTTAGGTTTCTCCTAAATCCCAAATTCTAATCAAACCCAAGTGGTGAGGAAGAAGGTAGAATAAAGTTAGTGATGGGCTTATCTTCAAGTTTAGAGAGAGTATAGTGAGAAGGAAACACATCTGTCAACGAAGACTTCCCAAGATAAGGATCTTAGATAAGGATCTTCCCAAAATTTGCTGTTGTTATCAGAGACCAATGTTTTGAAAACCGTAATCGCATCGTAAATTGTAGAGAAAGTTGAATCGAATCAAATCATGAACCGTATCATAAATTGTAAGATTACTTCTATTTTTTACAAACTTGTCAAAAACTTAAATATAGATATATTAAAAGACTAAATATATATAGGAAAATGACTACCCTATTTTTAATCTATATCTAATATATGTACTTAAAGCAATAGAATTTACCACTTATACAATAGAAGCATACTATAATTGAGTTTGGCTTGAAAATCAAAAAAATATACATAAAATGGCTCTTTAACCTACATATGATGGAAAATTAACTCAATTTCTAGTCTTAAATAATGTAAATAAATGATTTTCTAGTAAGGGCTTTAAAAAAAGTCTCCCTTGACAAGACTAAAATATAAAAAAATAATGAAGTAGAGAACTAATTCTTAATTGAATTTATTTTAATTGTAGAAATGGTATAAATTGTAGGATTCAAACAAAAAATTATAAGATTTTTGCAGATTTAAATTGTAAACCGTAAGATTTTGACAACATTGCCAAAGACTGTGAGATGTCATACTTGATGTGAGTTAGAAATAAGGGAAGAGTACTATGAATGGCCTTCCAAGGTGAAGCAAGGGTTGATCTGTGTGGTAATTCAACATCCCATCCATTCTCTGAGATCCCATGAATGCTAACCACAACCATATGCCATAACTTTTCAATCTTCACTAGAAACCTCTACAACCATTTCCTAAGGCGAACTATATTCTTCTTGCTAATATTATCTATTCCCAAGCCCGCCCCCATCAATTTTCCTTTTACTCACTACCTCTCATCTAATCAAGTGATCTTTCTTTCCCTCCTTAGGCTCCCCAAAAAAGTTCCTCATCAACTTCTCAATTCTTTTAATAATTACTTGTGGCATCTTGAACACAAATAGGTAATGCATAATAAAATTAGCTAAGGTAGACTTGATCAAAGGTAACCTACCCCTAAGAGAAATATAATTCCTTTTCAACCTGTCAATCTCTTTTCTACTTCTCACCATTGGATTCCAAAAACTATTGGTTTTAGGGCTGGCACCTTAGGGGAGACCTAAGTAGTTCATCAATTACTCACAACAAAGACACCCTAAAGCTACCGCCAAAGACCTCTTGACTCATCTTCCCCTATATTTAAGCCTACTATCATGCCCTTACCTCAATTGACCTTCCAATTGGAGAGTTGGTCAATCACCCTCACCACCAATTTTAAATTCTCAAACCATTTGTCTATTCTCCCCAACACAAAAGATAATGGTGTCGTCTGCAAATAGCAAGTGGGTCATTATAATTCTATCTCTTCCCTACTCAACACATTTGCTACTAGAGTAAGAAGAAAGGGGGTAGTGGATTGCCTTGCCTCAAACCCCCAAAGGCCCAAAAAGTCCTCTACAACTCCATTGACAATCACTGAGTAATTGTAGGTTTTTAAGCACCCCTAATCCATTTACACTATTTCACCCCAAAAGTACATCCCCGATCTTCTTTGTTCCTCTTCACATTCATTTGTCATAACAATCTGATCTCTTAGTTTTCTCTCTTGAACAAAGGCTCCTTGAAACTGTGATGATAAGGGGAAGAACATTTTTAATTCTCAAGGATGGGACTTGCTAAAATTTTGTAGATTCTGGTCACCAAACTAATTGGCCTAAAGTCTCTAGGGTGACATGCCTCAGCCTTGTTATGTGTCAAGGCTAAGAGAGTAGCATTAACTCTCAAATTAAAGATCTCATGATTACTTTGAAGAGATCACCACCGTTTAGTATATCCAACAATTTTGATATAATGCCTTAATCTCATCCAACTCAAACCTTCTTTCCTACTTTTCCTGATAACTCCTATCCATTACAGGTCAATGAAGTCCTACACATTCCATCTTCCTTCTAGAGGCATTTTGTAAATCAATATAAAGTGATTGGAAAAGACTTTTGCTATAACCTCCCGTTGGGTGATCACCCTACCCTCCATTTCTAGCATTGACATCATAGTTTTCTCTTGTTGAAATAATATCTCTTGTTAGAAGAAGACTATATTTTTTAATTGAAGGTAAGTTATTGTATTAATCTGAAAAAAACATATAGAAAACCCTGTTCAATAAGATATTGTGCAGGGACCAACATCCTCTTGGCAGTTGGCACACTGACTATTCTGTATGTCTGATTACAAAGAGATTATTACTATGATAAAAATAAGAGCTGATGTATCCTTGAATTGCTTATGTACTGCTATCTATGAGTAAATCCTTCCCCTAATCCCTTCATTTCTGTCCTTATTGACCGAGTCACTGCTCCTGGCACCATTTCCCATGTGATCTTCCCTGTTTGGACAAACCTATCAAAGACTTTTGGAAAGCAAGCTGTGCCTCAAAATGTCCCAATGTTGTTGCCCACACTCTGCAGCACCCTTGCAAACTTGCAATGAATAAATAAATGACCTACCTCCTCTGTGGCATCTCTACACATTACACTTCTGCTTGGTTGTTACACCCTCTCCATTCACTGCTCTATCTCAATCATTGATGTTCATTTTAAAATGGGGCATTATTTGCCTACATCCCTGTCACGGGAAAAGACATCTAAGATCATGTACTCCTTTTTTTGATCAGTAACAGAATAAAGTTATGAGATTGATCAGCTAATCCATGTGAAAGAAGCCTCAATTTCTGTTGCCAAAGCCTTGATTTCTCTCATAACCTGCCCGAACTTTCCAATCCCTTGACTGTTACTGTTGAGCCACCCCAACACCAACATGGAATTCCTTTCCACCTCCACTTGCCTTATGTTCAACTGTTAGCATGTTTTAAACCTTGCAGCAGGGCTAAGAATTCAGCTCAGAGTGAGTTATCTACTCCTATTGGGCCTAAAAATAGAACCATTGTTGCTTGCTGACTGTCCCTAATTACTCTCATAGCTTTACTCTGAGATCATGCACTCCTTGTTCTGTGCAATCTGGAAAAGGGTTGGAACATCTCTTTGAAAGGTTGATTCCACACCAGGTGTCCTGCCAGAATTTTATCTTTGTTCCATCTCCCACTACAAACTTGATTTGCTTTCTGAAGTCCCTTGTTGATTTCTGTATACCCTCCATACTGCACACCACCCATATGTTGGCCTCTCCCAGGCCCCAATTCAGATTTCTTGAACCATATTTTCCCAAAATGGTTCTTCTCCATAAACTGGTGGGTTTGTTCCATCTCCAATACCACTTACCCGAACAAGCCACGCTGAATTTTCTAATTCTCCTCACCCCTAGACCCCTGCTTTCCTTGAGCTGCATATCTTACTCCACTTGACTAGGTGGAACTTGAAATTATCCTTCCTGCCACAGGAAGTTTCTCATTCACTTTTCAATTATTTTGGCTATACTTGTTGGGATTGGGAACTTGTGACATAGCGACATTGAAATTTTGTAAATATAACCTTCACCAAGAATAGGTGAACCCTTCACAGGTTCGGTTGGAAAGGGTTGCTGCCTATAAGGTTGAGTTTGGTAGTTCTATTTCTTTTATTTGGGCTGGCTTCTGGTTGAGCCAAGCACATACTGAACCTAAACTGTTGGGTGCTGGATGCACTAAATTTCATATCACGTTATTTTCTGCTGATGGTGCCAAACTTTGCCTGGCTGTACATTATTTACTCTTTTATTAATTATCAACAGAGGTACTATTTCTGTTATCACTCTGGAAAACAGGAATGGAAGGTGGCAGACTTTGCCTGCTGCTGCTAAGATTTGGATTTTGGGTTGGTTGTGAAAGCGCTTCTCTTTTGCTCAGCCTTACTATTGCCTTTTCTCCTCTGTGCAGGTGCTTGAGACTGCTGATCTTCTAGGAGAAGTTACAGAAACTGTTGAGTATTATGTCCTGGGAAGTACTGTTACTGCTGGAAATTTGTTTGGAAGGTAATGTATATATACTAATGTATGCTTTCTTGTTTTAAAAAATAATTTATTTTGGGTTCACTTCTTTGCATCTTCTAAGCATCATTTGTTTGATAGAACTAACTAGAAGTTTATATTGCTGCTTACAAACCTCAATTATTATGTCCTTTAGACTATATCTCCTTTTTGATGTCTTGGTTGTGCTTCCTGGATCCATACATGTCTCAAAATGTGCTTAATTGTCTTGTTTAATTTGCACAGTACACATGTAAATTTAACTTGGCATCACATAACCTTATCCCAATTTTTTGAGCTCAGATCTGATCCACTTCATTTTTCTGCCCTTTCATGGGTAATGTCCTCCGTAAAATGGTTGGTCTTAAAATATTTTATTATACTTGAATGGACATCCTTTGGGCTGCCCTTGGGTCTTTTAGAACCCTTAATATCCATTAAATTACTTATTGGTATACAAAATTTATGATCTTAATGAAAAAGAAACAGTGTAATGGTGTTAGTCTAGATTTGGAGCAGTGATTTAAAAGGGGTTTCTAGGCACACATGTGAGGTACATTTCAAGGCCTGCACCTCGCCTAGGCCTAGGAGCAGCACCTTTAAAAAGGCATGCACCTTGCTCCTAAGCCTAGGTGCACACCTTGGTTAAAATTTGTGCTTTTTACCTTTCTTAAAGAATGATGGCTTGTCTGGGGCTTGCCAGTGCTCCAAGAACCCTTGCATTTTACTAATGTTATTCATTCATTTTTTTTTTTAAATTCAAGACATATTTTTAAAGTTAATTAACTATAATTGAAATAAAAAACCAATCTTTAATGTATGAATTAAGAATTCAAGACCCTAGCATAGACATGTTTGGGCTTGCCTCAAGGGGCTCAGTACAGAGTGGCTTGTAGAATTAGGGTAATGTAATTGGAAAGAAATAAAGAAATTGAAAGTTTTGCATGCTTGAATGGTTGAGTGCTTGAATGTGTTTTATATGCTATGTTTATTTATTTTAATTTGAGCTGGTAGGCTTTTTCAAACATTTAATTTGTAAATTAAGTATGCATTTTTTAATACTATTTTTGATGTTTTTTATTTTTAGCATTTTTTTTTGAAAATTTTAAGAATTTTGCACCCCACTTCGGGCGTAAGTAATGAAGTTTTGTATTTTTACCTTCAATTTATAACTTCGTTGGAGATGTGCTCTATTGACTGTTTGCTGCTAATTTGTCTCCTTTATGTTCCTTGGATGTGTCTATGCATTCAACAAAGTTTGCTCATTTTTAGATTAGATCATTATTGATGGGAATTCATGTTAAATGTGGGAAACACTTACTATTCCCTTCTTTGTTCTTTTTGTTTTTGTCTTGTCTATTTATCTGCTTATTATAGATACAACAACTTACATATATCATGCTTTTTCCTTGTGGGCTTGACCTTTTTTTGTTCTTTATTAGGAAGGATTTGCTTTGTGAGTGAGATAAATGGTTCTTTTCTGCTGGAGTGTTGGGGATGATACAAGAGTCATGAGATTTATTAGTAAAAATGAAGGGCAAATTTCTTAAACTACCCTTACCATTTAGCTCATTGACTAAGTCTACCCTTACTGTTTAACTATTGTCTTAGAGTACCCCTACTGTTTTTGACAATTTCCATTATCGTTAAATCGTAACAAAAAGGATGAAATGTCCCTTTTGCCCTTAAGTTAAAGAAAAAAACTGTGAGAGGCAAACTTCGAGAAGAGTCTACTCCAGTCCAATGCGTTAGAGAGATATCCCAGTTGTGTTTGTGCCTCCACCCAGTTTGAGAAGGCCAAAGGGACTTCTGGAGCTTAGAGACCTGCTCTGTGTCGGCAGCTCGTGGATGTATTAGCGACATCCATTTTCTCGAGTTATAGTCCTTCAAGAGAGATGTTAGCTATGGTTTTGGCGATTACAGGGGTATGTCTATCTTTCCATTTGATTAGATACTCTATTCCCACACCGCCTTCAATGGTTCTACTTGAATCATCAGGCATAGTGGAAGTTGAGAGGAGGGAGAAAGTTGAATCGACAGACAGGGGAGGTCGAGGTTAGCCACTGACGGAGAAGAAACAACTTGGTTCTCCTCCACTGGTTCCCCTGTTTTTTGTAGTTCAAACTAAATCTCTGCTGCTGCTGCAACTTTCGACACCTCTGCCACTTCCGCAACAACAATAGGTTCTTCTTTAGTCACCAACCTCAGCAATGGAGTGGACTTAGAAGGGTATTTTAGGAATGCATCCACAGATGCTGAGGTCTTTTCATCCCCTGCTCTGATCGGCTCTCACATGGACCACCCCACTTCGTCTTCAGCCATTTGACTGACCACCAGATTGGGTTTGGATCCTAAGCACGCTTGGAAAAAAGCTGTTTGGGTAAAGAGGTGGTCGACTAATCACCACTCAGAGATCACATATGGACAAATCTTGGTGTAATCTCTGTATGATACGTTTTGCATTCTCATTTTATCAAATTTGCTACTTCGACACTACATTTTGCATGCAACTCTCTGTTTGGATCAGTGTACAATTGTGTAGATGGATGAAGATGAGCTTTCCGCTATTCAATCTTATGATTGGATTCTCGATTCAGACACACATTTGTTTTGTCTTCAATCCCATCGATGGTATCTTTCAGGATGGATTTTTAAAATGAGGAAAGGGGATTTCTCATTACTATGGTGATCATGACTTGGATAACTTGAGCTGGGAACAAGATAGAGGAGGCCGGTACAGGCCCAGTTAATGATTCCACGACCACAATGCCACTTTGCGTTCATCGGAAAACCATGCTTGCTTGTGAACTTGAAAGAGCATATCATTTCACAAATTTCATGTGGTTACTATTTTTGATTATAGAGAATCTTCCTGTGGAAGTCATTGGAAACATACTATCCCAGCTTGGAGCTGCTAGAGATGTGATGATTGCATTTGCAACTTGCTGGAAGTGGTCATAATAGGATGCTCACGGGCGGTGATTCTTACCCGGCTTATAGAAGAGGGGTGGAGGGTAATATTGGGTTTTAAAAAATTATACATCACGTGATGTCACATGTGTACGGATTTTGCCGGAACATTAACGAATGCTAATGGCAGGGGTAGAGCTAGTCAATTGTCAGAAAACTTGGGGGGTACTCTAAGACAATAGTTAAACAGTAAGGGTAGAGTTAATCAATTAGCTAAACAGTAAGGGTAGTTTAAGAAATTTTCCCAAAAATGAATGAACATTTGATTAGGGCACAATGATTTAAAAGGCGCGCCTAGGTGCACAGGCGAGGCACATTTCAGGGTAGGCGCCTCGCCCAGGTCCTAGGTCAGCCCTTTCAAAAGGCGCACACCTTTTTGAATTTTTTTTGCATTTTTTGAATTTTTTTTACTTTTTTAGCCTTTTTTTATTTTTTCACCTTGCTTAAAAAGGTGCGTGCCTAAAACACTGGTAGAGCAGAACAAGAACAGTTTGAATAAAGCCATTCTTCTATCATTTTCTTTCTATTCGCTCTTCTTCCCAACCCTTTCTGGGAAGAAGCCTGTCTCTTCTAAACAAACTCCTCATCGTCTTCTTCCTCTTCCTAACGACTCTTGGCTGGCTTCATCATACCCGCAAAGCTTTGGTCTGTAAAATTGGGAAGGCTGCGTTGAAGCACTTGAAGGCATATGAGTGCTTTGCCTTTTTGATTGCCACTTCCTGCAGTCTCTCTTTCAGATTCTTAAATCTTGCCAGATTTAGAGGCTTTGCAATCCTTGGTTGCCTCCTGAAGGCATACTGTGCAGTCAATCAGTTCCAACTAATTTAAATTGAATGATATGAGTTTCAGTCTAGCTTTTAGAGGCTTTGCAATCCTTGATGCAATTCTCTGTCAGCTATCATAATTTCTGATGCTAAAGCGTAAAATTTCTGATATGGTGATATTTCCACAGGCTTTATCTCCTGCTTTTAGCCCCTATGCCCTCTTTAAATTCTGGGTCTTGGTTCCTTGACAGAAAAGTTTAGGTTTTCACAGCTCTTCAGATGGTGCACCTAATTCGTATTTGTTGGAAAGTAGAAGATTGACTCTCTGATTGATTCTCCATAATTTTAGGTCCTTCATTTTAGGAAACATACATAAGTTAGTTTCCTAGAATCATGGGATATCCTAGAATGATGGGATATTAATTGGAGAATCCCATTGATATAGAAATTAGTTTTCTAGGAAAAGTTAGTTTCCTATTTTGTTGCCCTGTAAGTTAGCTTTGTAATTCTATATAAAGCTGTGTATATGCTCCTTCCAAGACAATACAATCAATTCATTTTTTTTCTCAAATTCTCACATGGTATCAGAGCTGGTCACGACCTAATCTACACATAGTATCTCTTCGGTCATCTCTGCTGCTGCTGGTTCAAGAACTCTCTAACAGTATTTGGGAGGTTCTTGAGTGTCCTTGATTCTTCTTCGGGATTGGCTACAGATCTGAACTCTACATTTTTTTCTTCTTCTGGACTGCTGCACCATCGGATTCATCCTTTTTCTTGGATCTCTTTGTAGAGACAGATCAGTCTGAAATCTTCTGGTGTTGCCCAGAGCAGATTTACTGAATCCCTTTGGTTTGGTTTGGATCAGTTTTGATTTTGAGAGGTTTCGATCCACTCTTCAGTTTGGCGGAGCATTATAGTTACCTTTTTTGGACATTGACTGAAAGATTCTTTAGGCCTTCATCGCCAACCCTTACTAAATTTTTCAGACTTTCATTGTTTGTTTTTCTCTCTTTCTTGAAGCTCGCCCAATATGTCAGAAGCCACCGTATCAAATACCACTGCACAATCAGAAGAAGTTTCCTTCCATCAAGTATCTGTGACCTACAAAACATTCAGACAACATATAGGTTGAACGGGAAAAATTATTTGAAGTGGTCTCAGTTTGTTCGAACATATTTAAAGGGAAATGGAAAGCTTAGCCATCTCTTAGGGACGGGACCGAAGGAAGGAGATCCAAGATTTGATGCATGGGACGAAGCTGACTCCATGATCATGTCATGGTTATGGAATTCAATGAACCCTGAAATCAGCGACACGTGTATGTTTTTATCCACAGCTAAAGAGATCTGGAATGCCGTCCGACAAACATATTCAAAGGCATGTGATGCAGCCCAAGTGTACGAAATTAAAGTCAAGACTGGAGCAACTAAACAAGGCAGCAAGACAGTTGCCGAGTATGCAAATTTACTGCAGAACCTGTGGCAAGAACTCGATCATTATCGGTGCATTGAGACTAATTGTGCAGCGGATGCAGCAATCCTAAAGAGTTTTATCGAAAAAGATCGTATTTATGACTTTCTTGCAGGACTCAACGCAGAATTTGATCATGTTAGGGTCCAGATTCTCGGCAAAGAAGAGGTACCATCTCTAAATGAGACTAATTTACTGATTCGTGTTGAAGAAAGCCGTAGGGGGGTTATGCTTGAACCCCAAGTACTAGAAGGTTCAGCCATGGCTACAAGGATGGAACAACCGAAAATACTGGAAGGAATGAAGACAAATTTGTCCTCTACACGGGACAACAAGGAGTCTCTTTGGTGTACCTATTGCAAGAAACCAAGGCACATCAAAGAGAAGTGTTGGAAGCTGAATGGTAAACCATCGAACAAGGAATGGGGCTACCGAGGAGGACAACAAAAGAGTCAAAATCAAGCTAACTTCACCACGAATCAGCCGAGCCAAGAAAAGCCTCTAGACAAGACCGAGTTCAATAAGGAGGAGATCGAAAAGTTAAGGGGGCTTCTGGGATCGTTGGAGAAACCTAGTGGTGCAAGCTCTCTTGCAATCTCAGGTAAGTTTTCTATTCCTCATGGACTAAATGTCTCAAATGAACCTATTAGGGATTTATGGGTTATTGACTCAAGAGCCACAGATCACATGACTCACTCCTCACTGCATTTTAGCACTAATACCCCCTGCCCAAGCAATCGAAAAATAGCCATTGCAGACAGTTCCCTTACTACCGTAGCTGGCCTTGGGGATATCCATATTAATCCATCACTTACACTAAAAAATGTCCTTCATGTTCCCAAATTGTCCACTAACCTTGTATCCATCCAAAAACTCACCCATGACATGAACTGTAATGTGCTTTTCTATCCTTCTTACTGTATATTTCAGGACCGGGATTCGGGGAAGAGGATTGGACTTGCTAAGGAGAAGAATTGACTCCACTATCTTGAAGAATCATGCAAATCAAATATTGTCCAGGATAAGTTATCTCTGTCATTCCTTTCATCATCCAACAAAGACACCATTTGGCTTCATCACTTTAGACTAGGACATCCATATTTTGGAATTCTGAAAACTATGTTTCCCTCCTTGTTTAACGGATTGAGTGTTGAATATTTTCATTGTGATGTGTGTGAATTTGCAAAACACAAGCGTGTGCCCTTTCCAATCAATAACAAGAGAAGTTCAGTCCCATTCTTTTTGATCCATAGTGATATATGGGAACCCTCCACAGTTCCAAATGTGTCTAGCTCATGATGGTTCGTCTCTTTTATTGTTGATTGCACTAGGGTCTCTTGGATCTTTCTTCTTAAATCTAAATCAGATGTAAGTACTGTACTCCCAAATTTCCATAACTTGATTCAAAATCAGTTTGGGGTCAGAATCAAAAGATTTAGATCGGATAATGCACGGGATTATTTCAACCAAACTTTATCCCCATATTTTCAAAAAGAAGGGATTATCCATGAATCCTCTTGCATTAATACTCCACAACAAAATGGAGTAGCAGAAGGGAAGAATGGTCATCTACTAGCTGCAACCCGAGCCTTACTTTTCCACCAGCATGTTCCAAAAACCTATTGGGGGGAAGTTGTGCTTACAGCCGCATACATTATAAATCGATTACCTTCGAGGGTGCTGGGATTTAAAACACCAATGGAAACACTTTCTCAATTTTATCCCGATCTACGTACAACAAATAATCTCACCCCAAGAATCTTTGGATGCACTGCTTTTGTCCATGTCCATAGCCATAATAGAGGGAAGTTAGATCCAAGAGCCGTCAAGTGTATTTTTGTGGGTTATTCGTCCACCCAAAAGGGTTATAAGTGTTACCACCCACCTACCAAAAAATTCTTTGTCTCTATTGATGTCACTTTTGACGAAAAAACACCATATTTTACTCAACCTTATCTTCAGGGGGAGTCCTTGTCATTCATTGAAGATAAGGACAGAGATTTGTTCCTGCTTGGTCTACCTACAGTTTCTCAACAACCAAACTCAGCACCTATACCAGTTCAATCCATATCTGCACCTATCGAACCACCTCAAACCAAACCAACTTCTTCACCCATTCATACCAGACCCATGATAGAGAATGATGAACTTTGTGACTCTATGAGATTGCAGGTATATTCAAGAAGAAGAGACCAGGATCCTAATCTTGTGCAGGTTCAAGATTCAACTCCTAATCCTGAGAATGAGGTAAATACAGTTCCAGAAATTTCTTCTGAATTAGCATCTGACCAAGATCTTCCTATTGCCCTTAGGAAAGGCACAAGAGAATGCACTAAACGTCCCTTATATCCCTTAGCAAATTTTGTGTTCTTTAAAAAATTCTCACCATCACATAGGAGTTTCCTAGTTAGTCTAAACACCATTCATATTCCTATTACTTTATCTGAGGCATTATCTGATGAGAAATGGAAAGATGCTATGAGAGAAGAGATGCAGGTTCTAGATAAGAATCAAACATGGGAAATTGTTGACCTACCACCAGGAAAGAAACCCATGGGCTGCAAGTGGGTTTTCATAGTAAAGTACAAGTCAGATGGCTCTCTAGAAAGATACAAGGCAAGACTTGTGGCAAAGGGATATACACAAACCTATGGTGTTGACTATCAGGAGACATTTGCTCCAGTGGCTAAGATGAATACGGTAAGAATTTTGTTGTCACTAGCAGCTAACTTCGACTGGTACTTGGAGCAATTTGATGTAAAGAATGCTTTTCTTCCCGGTAATTTAGAGAAGAAAGCACTATCTGGTCTCAAGCAATCACCTAGGGTGTGGTTTGGAAGATTTACTAAAGTTATGCTTGCCATCGGATACAAACAAAGTCAGGGAGATCATACACTCTTTATAAAGCATTCGGATGCAGGGGGAGTCATGGCTCTTCTGGTATATGTCGATGACATAATTGTGACAGGAAATGATGAAAAGGAGAAGGAAGCCTTGAGAAGATGCCTAGTCAGAGAATTCGAAATAAAAGAACTTGGGAGATTGAAGTATTTTCTAGGGATTGAAGTAGCTCATTCCAGAGAAGGCATCTTTATCTCACAACAGAAATATGTAACAGATCTTTTAAGAGAGACAGGAAAGTTAGCATGCAAACCATCCTCCACACTGATTGAGCCAAATCACAAATTGGGAGAAGCAAATGAAGATCCAGCCGTGAATAGGGAAATGTACCAAAGATTAGTAGGAAAACTTATATATCTTGCCCACACAAGGCCACACATAGCATATGCTGTGAGTGTGGTTAGCCAGTTTATGCACAACCCGAAAGAGGTTCACCTACAGGCGGTCTATAGGATATTACATTACCTAAAGGCTAATCTTGGCAAAGGAATCTTGTTTAAAAGAAATACTGGATTAGCCCTAGAGGCATACACCGATGCAGATTATGCAGGCTCTCTCGTGGATAGGCGATGCACTACAGGTTACTGTACGTTCCTTGGAGGAAATCTTGTGACATGGAGGAGTAAGAAGCAAAATGTGGTAGCTAGATCAAGTGCGGAGGCAGAATTCAGGGCAATGGCTCAAGGAGTATGTGAAATACTATGGCCCAAGATAATTTTGGAAGACCTAAAGATTAGATTGGAAGGTCCAATGAGATTATTTTGCGACAACAAGTCAGTTATTAACATTGCTCACAATCCCGTCCAACATGACAGGACAAAGCACATTGAGATAAATAGGCATTTCATAAAGGAAAATCTTGATAGCGGATTCATTTGCACTCCATACGTCTCAACGAATGGTCAACTGGCAGATGTGCTGACAAAAGGGCTTTGCAGTGTGGCATTCCAAGGACTTATCTCCAAGCTGGGAATGAAAGATGCATATTCACCAGCTTGAGGGGGAGTGTTGGAAAGTAGAAGATTGACTCTCTGATTGATTCTTCATAATTTTAGGTCCATCAGTTTAGGAAACATACATAAGTTAGTTTCCTAGAATCATGGGATATCCTAGAATGATGGGATATTAATTGGAGAATCCCACTGATATAGAAATTAGTTTTCTAGGAAAAGTTAGTTTCCTATTTTGTCGCCCTATAAGTTAGGTCTGTAATTCCATATAAAGCTGTGTATATGCTCCTTCCAAGACAATACAATCAATTCATTTTTTCTCTCAAATTCTCACAGTATTGTTAAATTATGGGCTGAAACATGTACTATAATGCTGCAGGGGCATATATGTCTTTTTATTCTTTTAGGTTGTTATGATGTCTCACTACTATAAATAATGAAGTGGGCACCACCAGCCTATCCTTTTGGAGCCTTTTAACTCTTTCTTCTCAATGAACCATTCAACCTAAAAGCTTAAGCTGTTAGGTGAGGTTCCTGAATAGGTTTTTATTCTCTAATATTTCTTCTCTTCCCTCCCTTGCTCTCTTTTCTTCTGATTTTTAGACAGAAAAGTTTAGGCTTCACAGCTGTTCAGATGTTGCCCCTAATCTTTTTTGTTAAAATGTAGGCTGAAACATGTATTATACTGCTGCAGGGGCATATATGTCTTTTTGTTCTCTTTAAGTTGTTATGATGTCACCTTAAAATAAATAATAAGTGAACGCTGCCACCCATCTTTTGTAGCCTTTCAAATTTGTCTTCTCTTCTCTCCCTTGCTCTCTCTCTTCTCTTGATCCTACCCAAAATTTGAGTGGGCCTGGTCTGAAGCCCGAGGCTGAAGTAGTGTAAAGCTGAGCCCAACAGGCTGCCCACGAACAGGTCTAGGTGTAACTTGTATGCTTTTTGGAGATTTTCTTGATCTGTTAGACACTAGACCGCTATACAGCATTCTTCTGCGGTTGGTTGGTTTGTTTGTTTTTGGGTGGTGACAGCCTTGGTCATCAACCTTTTGGGTTGTGACATTCCTTGAACCTAAAACTTCCTTGAAACTGGTGTTTTGGAGCCTATCAATCTTTCTTCTCTTCTTCCCTTGCTCTCTTTATCTTGATCTTACAGCCTTATATTTATCAGTGGGTGATGTCTAGTGATCTGATTTTAAAGTTTTTTTTTTTTTTTTTTTTAATTTTTCTGTTGATTTATTGAATTTTTCTCTAGTGTGATTGCGAAAAGTTTCCTTAAGAATGTGGAAATTGAAGATTTTTATTGAGAGATGATACAAGTATAAGACCTTATGACTTTACTTTTTCCAGGCGTCGGGTTGTCCAGATTTTTGCACGTGGTGCTCGGGTCCTTGATGGTTCTTACATGACACAAGATATAAGTTTAGGATCTCCTAATCCTGGATCAAGTTCTGGCTCTGATAATCTAACTGTTTCATCTGCTTCTATAGCTGATCCATATGTGTTACTAAGAATGAGTGATGGGAGTATTCAGCTTCTCATTGGAGGTATTGTGTGATATAATCTTGGACATATTATTTTTAGTAGGCATGTTGCTTTTCCAACATGTGGGTTAAAGTATTTGAAACATTGATATATTGTCTTGTTTACTTAACTTTTGATTACAAGTTATTGATGCTTAAAATATTTTTTGTTATTTCCTATTTTATATATTAGTGAACTTAGATGGTGTTAGCAAAAAGGAGACTACGGAATTTTATCTATATATCTTAGATGGTATTCATTTAGTAGAATCAGCTACAAAATTTACCCAGGACTCTTCCACATGACAAGATGGTTGAGAGTGCAAAAGGGCCATATGTGCTCCTTTTATACTTTCTGTTTCAGGGGGTAAGTTTCAGCCCTAAAAAACATCGTCACTTGCTTGGAATGTCCCTTCTTTATGGGCAAGTTTTAATGTATAAAGGAAGAAGAAGAAAATTTGATACTAAAATAGTCTTATTTTATCTTTTGATAGTCGATCGCCCTTCCTGAGCATGCTTTGATTGGAATCCCCATCTATTATACCTCATTTAAATTTTGCAGGTATTAAGTGGAGCGTCCATTTTCTAAATTGCAAGTGGGTTTGTTGGCCTGAAATCTTGGTGGATTTAAGGTTTAGAAGATATGGTTCTTGATAGAGAACAATAGTGAGACTTGGTTTCTGTACATAGCTTCTAAAGAGTAATTCTTCTCTATTAGGCAAATGGCTTTGGAGTTTGCCTTTGGATTCAAAGAAATGTGGCCTTGGTTAAGAGGATCCATGGTTTGTTGGCCAGTTGTTGGGATGCAAGATTAAATGCAAGAACTTCCTTAGCTTATCCTTGGAAAGTAGTCTTTTTTTCTCCTTCCTATATTGCTGAATCATGTAAGGTATGGTGTTTGTGCTATAAGAACCAAGCTTTTGTAGAGTTTTATGGTGGGAGTATTTGTCTTTTAGGTTTCTTCCTCAAAGGATCTATTGTTTCCAGTGTGTTTTCCTTTTTGATACATGGTCTAGCTTGGGATCTGGGGCTAAGGAGAGAGGTCTTAAGCATTTTGAGATGTCTGCTGCACTTTCTCCCACTGAATCATTGGGGGGGGGGGGGTTCCTTGATCTTTCTTCCCCAATAGCAGAATCACCTTTCTCGTTTTTTATTCTTCTGCCTCATTTCTTTTTTCTGCCATCTCTCATGGTTCTCCATCCGAAATAAGCTCTTCTATCATGTTTTTCATTTGTAGAGCAAGTTGTAATCTATGTTCCACCTACTAATCTCTTGTTATTTGCAGTTAGCATTTGAGAGGTTTTCTTCTCTCTATAGGGGTGCAAGTGCATATCTTCAGAAAATATGAAAAAAATCAAGAAAGACTTTGCTCTATGGTTGGAAACATGATTCTTGATTGATAATGGTGCTGCCAGAATTTTCTGATGTTCAAAGAGAAAGCTTTGGGGACTCTTTTTGGGTAATCTTAAATTTGTGATTGGAAACACATTGTAATTGACTCTGCTGTCCTTACAATGTTTTGATGCATGTCTCTTCTTGGGTTGGGCGCTATTTAATTACCTTATCCAATTTTTGTAATTTGTTTGATTGGTAAATTTCTTTTTTTACCATGAAAATGCAAAACTTAGTTAGCTCTTGTTTATTCCCTTCTCCAGAGAAGGTAAAATTTTATGAGATGAATGAGGGCAGTTGTATTGTAGAGTATTTGTGAAGAGAGTTGCTTGAATTTTCAAAGAGAAATCTCAAAGGAAGCTCTAGTTGAAACTCATCAATGTTGCACATTTGGTGGAGGCTACTGATACTTTTGCTCTTTTTATTATGGATGGTATTGTAAGAAATTGGAAGAAGGTGGCATATTCTGCTATGAGTAGGAATGTTTCCTCCTCTCCATGCTATCCTCGTATTCCTAATTTCTCAATCTAAACCGTGATGGTGGAGTTTGGGGAATGCAGGCAACTTAAGCATTGGAGGGTTTTTAGAAACATCATAGGGGAGATAATTGCCTTGTATTCTGCACCTTTGGGTTTGGGGATTGAACCAGGGTATAATTATTGGCAGTACTACAAGATTTGATGTTGGCTGCAAACTTTGATTCCAGATTTCTGTTGGTGGAAGAGGACTTTCATACAGTTGTGAGGTTGCTAGGAGACAAATTAGAAATTTGGAAGCTTTTTATGAGAAAAATTAGAAATTTGGAAGTTGCAAATGGTTTAGCAAAACAAGGAGCAACTATAGCCAAGTCACTGGGGTTTGATTGTCTAAAGTGGGAGTATGTAAAAATAGAGGGGTGGCCAGGGGCTAGGCCAATTAAACAGATGTTGAGGCACTTCAATGTAAAAGTGTTCTTTTACATCAAATCAATCAATAAAATTTTTTCCAGTTACTGATGAAAATAAAAAATCCATGAAGACCATGTTACTATAACTTAATTCAAGGTTGGCCTGTGTCTGAAATCAGATTTTGGGAGACTATGTTCTGTAGTTCTGGTACTCTCAACTCTCTCCGTTCTTGGATGTACAGGCTATCCTCTTAAGTTGCCAGGGTTATAATTATATCAATTTTTCTCAGAGCAAGTTACTTTGGTACTTCAGGATCCCGTACCAGTCTTGACTAGAGAATTTTTGGAAGTTGGGACCTAGGGTTTTGCCATTACATATAAAATGGCTTTTAATTCAAAATGCTAAAAGTTAGTTAGGTCAATATCTAGTCCACCCCTCCCAAGACCCATATAGTTGGAGCAACATTGGGTAATGGCTCTTTATTCTTGAGAAAGAAATTTCTGGTAAGTTGGTTATGTAAAAGTTAGGGCTGCAAACGATTCAGATTTAACCAAATATACCTAAATCTATATTTGATTCATTAGTATTTGGATTCAAATGAAATCTTATCCATTGGATTTATATTAGATTTGCATTCCAATAGGATATTGAATAGCTTTAATATATTTAACTAAAATGGTCAAAAATCAAACTATTATATATTATTTATAGGCTGAACTAATATGTCATGAACAATTTGAATCGCAAATAACACTTATGAAACTTGAACCTATGACTCTTTAGTAAGGCAGCACAGTGCACGAGGCTTCTGCCAATTTGGGGTCTGGGGAGGGAGAGATATATGCAGCCTTATCCCTGCGTATCCACAGAGAAGGGTATATATAAGAATATATGTTTAAATTGAATTTAATTGGATAAGGATTCTGCCAATGCGGGGTCTGGGGAGGGACAGTTGATTTGTGACAGTTTTATCCCTCCCCATGCTGAGGTTTTTTATGCAGTTTGTACTTCTTGACAAGATGCTTGCTATATGTATGTATGTGCAAACTAGAGGAGTCATCAAAGAATATCTATTTCACTTTTTCCTCCGTCTATCACATTTTTATAGGAGTTATTATGGTCTCTCTTCCATGTTTATTTGGTTGTCTTGAAAGAACAAAAAAATAAATAATATTCATGGTTTCAAGTAGTGTTTGGTACAGTTATATATTGATGTCAGCAGTTAATACTTTCTTTAAGCTATAGGGATTTATTTTATAGTTGGCACATAGTTTTGGGCATAGAGTGTGGTATATTGTAATATTCTCTTTTGGTCTAAGGTTCTTTTCTACATCTTTACATTTAAAATTAATGAAGTTTTTCATTACTATTAAGAAAAAGGATGCATGTTTAGAATAAGTGCTGGGATTTCTGCATTAGAAATATAAAAGGCAATCTTCAATTCATCAGGATCTATTTCATTTTTTTAGTAAAAATATGGACTTGCAATTGTCACAGCTAACTTTTATGGAAAATATCCACTGAATTGAAATACTATGACGTATGACATGAACTCTTGTTAGCTGATATTTGTCCAATGACTCAGAATTTTATACAACCATACATACTGGGATTCTGTAGGTATTGAACTTCCCATTGCTCTTTTTATGGTTCTACCAATTTTTGTGAAGTTCTGCCATGTAAGCTCATTTGAACTTTGTTTTACAGATCCTTCCACTTGCACGGTTTCTGTTACTGTTCCTGCTGTATTTGAAAGCTTAAAGGAGTCAATATCTGCCTGTACACTTTATCATGATAAAGGTCCTGAGCCTTGGCTTCGTAAGACAAGTACAGATGCATGGCTTTCTACTGGCATTGGTGAAGCCATTGATGGAGCTGATGGAGCTCCGTCTGACCAGGGTGATATATACTGTCTGGTTTGTTATGAAAGTGGAACTCTTGAAATTTTTGAGGTGCCTAGTTTCAAATGTGTTTTCTCTGTGGATAAATTTGTGTCTGGAAAGACTCACCTTGTTGATACTGTCATTGGGGAGCCATCCAAAGATCCTCATGTATCTAGAAACAAAAACTCCGATGAAATGGCTGGGAAAGTAAAGAAAGAAAATGTGCTGAACATGAAAGTTGTAGAGTTAGCTATGCAAAGGTGGTTGGGGCAGCATACTCGTCCATTTCTTTTTGGAATATTGACTGATGGGACGGTTTTCTGTTACCATGCTTTCCTATATGAAGGTTCAGAGAATTCACTGAAAACTGAAGAAGCAACTTCGCTGCAAAATTCTGTTAGCTTGAGCAGTATAAGTACTTCTAGACTTAGAAACTTGAGGTTTGTCCGAGTGCCCCTTGAATCATACACAAGGGAGGAGACTTCAGGCTTAAGTACCTGCCAAAGAATTACCATTTTCAAGAACGTTGGGGGCTATCAAGGCTTATTTGTTTCTGGATCAAGGCCAGCTTGGTTCATGATATGCAGAGAACGGCTTCGAGTCCATCCACAGGTGAGTGAACTAGCCTCAATGTTAAAAAAGAAAGGAACTATAGTTAAGAGCAGGAGTGCATAACCATCTAATTCATAATTGTGGGCCAAATTGCATGGTTATAAAGGTTAACTATACTTGTGTTGTAGAGACTGTAATCAGTCCTAATGTAGTTGAGAATTCAACAAGAGAAAGTTCAGAAAATAGAAGAGAAAGAAGAGAGAAGAAGAGAGAGAACAGAAATCGTAGAGAGGAGATTTCAGAAAAAGAGTGTGGGTCAGTTGATGATTGCTGCCCCACTCAGTTGCTATTTATATTAATACTTAAAACATAGTAGACTTACAATATTGCCCCTACTGCTAACACAGATAAACAACAACTAACATAATTGAAAGAACTAACTTTCTAACACTACTAACATTGTAACAACAACATAAATAACTTACTAGCTAAGGGCCTGTTCGTTTGCTCAGAAGTCTAACATCTGAAAGTGCAATAATTACATTAAGAGGTATATTGGTATTAGTGAACTTTTCTCTCCTCAGAACTCTGATTGCAGAGAATGTTGTCCTGAATTCTGAAAATTATCAAATATTCACTTTGACCCCATATATGAGAGTTTTTGTTTGTCTTTTTGGGGGTATCATTGGAAAACAAAAAGTAGTATGATTGCACTTTAAGAGATAAGAGATAAGAGGAAACAAACAACCATTTTCCCCTTAAAGTTAAAAGATTCCTCTTAAGAGCTAAGAGTTAAGAGAAAACCAACAGGCCCTAACTCTACACTCCCCCTTAAGCCAATGGTTTTGCAAAGTCCTGAATATGTTTATCGGATCTGAATACTTTGATTTTGACCCCAAATTGGGTAAAAACCATCTGATAGAAAATCCGAGTCAGGTTAGGGACCTCATCTCGAGAGCGCATAAGATAAACCCATGAGAAACGAGTGTAGTCATCAACAAATAGCAGAAAGTATCTGTGACATGGTCTCTAAACATTAGTATGCACAATTTCAAAAGGAATACTACTTTTATTACTCAAAGAATAGGTTGTTCTACAATGCTTTACAAGTTCACAACTTTCACATTTTAAACTAGACTCAAACAAGCTGGGAAATAAACTCTTCAAAGACCTAACTCACAGACTGAGAAACTAATGACCTCCCCACTTCTTTATCTTCCCCATCTGAATGCCCACAAGCTGGTAGATTCCATTTGTCTCACGACCAATCCTTATCACCTTCCTTGTCTCCAAATCTTGAAAAACACACTGATCAGTAAAGAAAGTCACTGAGCCGTTTTGATTTTTAGTAATGCTACTAACTGAAAGCAGGTTAGTGCTAAGTTTAGGAACGTATACAACTGAGGACAAGGAGATGGCATTAGACAATCTAATGTCTCCCTTGCCAGAGATGGGAACAAGGGAGAAATCAACAATAGACTCTTTGTCTCGGCTAGAAGATAAGCAATAAGTAGTAAACAATGAGGATAAGCCAGTCATATGGTCAGATGCACCTGAATCTATAACCCAACAAGCTTCATTGTTACATGTGGCTGAAGCATGATATGATGAAGCTCTTGTACCTGAATGAGCGAATGCTAAAGTGGAAGTGGCTGATGTTGTAGTAGGTAACTGAGATGAGGGGGCTGAAGTGCCAACTTCACTTTCTAACTGAGTTAGAGCAGCTCGGACAACAACTAAAGCGTCTAGAGATGTGGCTCTTGTGCTCGAGGATGATACACCATCAGTAGTAATTGCCATAGTGCCACTTAGCATTCCCTTTTCTGTTTCGTAGCATTGCTGGAATTAGATGTGGATATAGCTTCCAACAAATACCCCTTGTGTGCTTCGGTTTCTTGCAATGATCACAAATTACTTCCCTCTCGTCTTCTTTCTTCATATCTATTTCCTTGTCACCCCCCCAAACTTTGGTTTCACTACTGCTAGGGCTGATTCCATAGGCTGATATTGTAGAGTAACCTTTCTCCTACTTTCTTTACTGTGCACTAAGGAATAGGCCTGAGACAAGGTCACATTCTCCCTAGTGAGAAGTTTTGCCTCACAATATCATATTCTGGATTCAGCCCAGCTAGGAATTCAAATACTCTATTGGTTTCAACCTGTTTTTTGTATGTCTGTGCATCTTTTTGGCTTTCCCACTTAATTGTCTCTAGGTGATCAATTTCATGCCACAAGGATTTCAAAGTAGAGAAGTAAACTGAGACCGATTTCTCTTCCTACTTAAGATTATTGACTTCACACTTTAGCTCATAGGCCCTAGCAACATTAAGTGGTTGGGAATAGGTTTCTCTCATGATGTCCCAAATTTCCTTAGCAGTTTTGGCCCACAAGTAATTTCGGCTGATATGAGGCTGCATGGAATTACACAACCAAGTCATGACCAAATAGTTCTCCTGAACCCATTTGGCATATAATGGGTCTTCTTTGGCAGGTTTCTTTACATCCCACATCACATGGCCTAATTTTCCTCTTCTCCCAATAGCCATCATAGCTGACTGAGCCTATTCTAAGTAATTTGATCCATCAAATTTGACAGTGGTAATCTGAAAATTATTTTCAGTCATGTTTCCAGCCCCCAACATACCTTCCCCTTGGGTCTTTAACTCAGTTTCTGTCATCTCTATCAGGGAATTTATCGAAAGAACTCCCTTTTATGCTGAAATAGAGGTAATTATCACCCAGAAATTGGGAACAGCCCACTTAGACTGCTGAAGAAAGGTCTAGCAAACACCCAGAAATGTTGAAACAGATCTAACAATGTCCCAAAAGTAATTATCAGTCAATATGAATAGTAAAACAGATCTAACTGTTACCCCGAAATCAATAACAGACAGGATGTTGGGGTTTAACCAACTAGAACTGGTTGTAGGTTTGAAAAAACCCTAAAGAAAGTCCAGAGAAATTAAGAGAAAAGCAGCCGCTCCTTCCAGATCACTCTAACCAACTTCTGGTGGCTGTCGATGTCAAAATGAAACTGAGACTTACCCAAAAAAGGCTGGCTGCCACTTCCAATCCTTGTCTGAACCCTAATCTTGAAAATCTTTCCTTCCCTTCGATTCTTCCTGATCACCGAACACTTTCCAAGGCTCTACAACCTCATGAAAAGCTGCTGCACTCAATCAGTGATTCCAAGAACCATCTGATGGACTATTCTTGCTAAAACTTGTAACCCTAGGAAGTTCTCATGCAGTAAACCTGATTAGACTTACATGAGAAACCCTATGTTGGCTCTGATACCAACTTGTGTTGTAGAGACTGTAATCAGTCCTACTGTAGATGAGAATTCAACAAGAGAGAAAGTTCAGAAAATAGAAGAGAAAGAGGAGAAAGAGAGAGAGAGAAGAAGAAGAAGAGAGAAATCGTAGAGAGGAGATTTCAGAAAAAGAGTGTGGGTCAGTTGATGACTGCTGCCCACTCAGTTGCTATTTATATTAATACTTAAAACATAGTAGACTTACAATGTTGCCCCTACTGTTAACACAAATAAACAGCAGCTAACATAACTGAAATAACTACCTTTCTAACACTACTAACATGCTAACAGCAACATAAATAAAATGCTAACTAACTCTACAACTATTGATTCAAACCTCCAAATGATCATAAACTCAAGCACCTTGGCGATTGAAAGCTCAAATCAGAGAAGCCATAGCATCAATCTGAACTACTTGTTCAGTTTGACACTCAGCTCTATGAACAGCATAGTTGATACTACAAGAGATTGGAATGGGGAATGCTGGGCCTAGGGGAAAGCTTATAAATATCATTTGCCTTTTCCTTAGATTGTCAGATAGTGGCTGTTATATTTGGATGTCTTACTGCTCCATGTTTCTTGGAGAGTGGTGTTCCACTGCTTTTCCTTCTCAAGTATTTAAATTTTCTGTTATTATTAAAATATGGTACTGATGGTATTCTCTTCCTCTTGTGGTTATATAATCTTTTGTCATGAATAAGGTGTGAGAAGAGAGAAGAGAGAGCAAAAAGATGGAAGATAAGAGAAAGGACTTGGGTGGAAGCTGTAAGGAATGATTAAAGCACCCATAATTTAATGATGGATATGACACTGAACAGAATGGAATGGTACAGGATTTATGTAGCTGACCCCACCCATATAAATGGTGAAACAGGATTTATGGTGAAACATAATGGATATGGTGATGATTACATCAAAATCCCTGAATATAGTTGTTCTCCTAAAATAACCCATTCGGAATACATGTTACAAATTGCACACTATCAGTGTTTTAAAAGGTGTGAGAGGCATCCGCCTGGAGGCGCCCCCAAAACGCCCTGAGGCGTATGCTGGAGGCGTTGACACCCCTGAGGCATGCGCCTCAGGTGCAAGAGGCATAAGCCTCATGTGCTTTTTTCATGAGGCGTGCTAGAGGTGTACGCGCTATATGCCTCACACATACCTCATATTAAAAACAGAAAAAAAGAAAAAGGAAGAAAAAAGGAGAGGAAAGGAAAGGAAAAGAAAGGGAAGGGAATAACAATCAAAAAAAAAAAAAAAAAGAAAGGGAAGGGAAGGAAAAAGAAAGAAAAATGAGATCCTCCTTCCTCATTCTCCTCTTCTTAAGGAGGCTTCCTTGTGTTTGGGAGGCTTATGCCTCTTACATTCTGAACTACACCTCACTCTTCTAGGTAGTGGAACCCCTCACATCATGCCTCTGCATTTTAAAACATTGCATACTATACTCCCCCTCTAGGTAGCATTAACTAGCTTGCCTGGAATATCCTAATAAATATCCACATAGTGGAGGAGAATCTGACCTTAATTCTTGCTGAATTTGGAAATCTACAATTTCTTCTTCAATCCCCTCAATGGTATAGTTGATTGTGAACTCGCCAGGCCTGTCTAGTATACAAACTTATAAAAATGATAAAAGAAAATGGTGATTTTATGTTGCAATAGAAGCAAGGTTGATTTTGCCCTTAGTTATGACTCAACTTTTACCACTACAGGAAATGTTTGGCTTAATTTTGTTTCACTTGGTTCTTAAGTAGGTTTCTGATTGTCTTTTTCATAAAGTTCGTTATTATTTTGATCTTTCCTTCATCTATTTTGCAGTTATGTGATGGTTCGATTGTGGCATTTACTGTTCTTCACAATGTAAATTGCAATCATGGCCTTATATATGTGACATCCCAGGTACCAAAGGCAATTTCTGATTGCCATAATCTGGTTGATTCTTATACAAGAATATACTTATATATGTCCAATAATTTCTCATAATCTTGATACTTTCTTCGTTGGTATTAGGGTTTCTTGAAAATCTGCCAACTGCCATCTGTATCAAGTTATGACAACTATTGGCCAGTTCAAAAGGTTGGTTGGTTTCATTCTCTCTATAAAATCTCGAGGGTCCCAATTTTCTAAATTTCTATATAAGGGTGGTTCCCAGCATTGATATGCTTGTTATTTTTATTTCCACAGATTCCTTTGAAGGCAACTCCACATCAAGTCACTTACTTTGCTGAGAAGAATTTATACCCTTTGATAGTTTCTATTCCTGTAAGTGGTTTGTGCATTTTCTGGCCTAAATTTCTTCAAGATAAAATCACCACCATGCCTAGCACAACTTGTGTCCAAAGCCTTGCAATCATATTGCTTTTCACAGAACTGAGATATACCTTGTTAAAAACATGACTGGAAGCAATATGAATGAATAAATTTCTAGACACAATCACCCAAAGGTATCGAATTATCAGATCAATAGTGATGAGCTGAGATCAATAGGGTAAAAATTGATAAGATAGGAACCATAGTAGCTGCTTCCACGAGAAAGTAGATGGTCCTTGAGAATCCTGTAAACGTGTTTTAACAATGCCAAGATATAACAGCTTTTCCTCTCATCAACTTTGTTTTTTGTAGTGTACTAAGAAATGACTTTCAGTTGGACACCGTAAGCTATGCTTGTGGATATTGGTAGTGGGGTCAGAACCTGAATATTGTCTTGTGGTCTGATATAACAAGTTGGAAAAATATGGGTTTATAGACACATCTTAGAAAAAGTATTTACTGAAGTATGGAGGTCTTGTGAACTCTAACTGTATATACCTGTAGAGAATGGACATAAGTAAATTAAAAGGTTGATGTTTTCTGTCTGGAAACAATCTACTAAAAAGGTGGACTTTATTATATAGCTAGATTCTGATTTATAATAAGAAAAGAAAAAAAAACAATTTTTGTAACTTGTAAGTATTCCTCAAGAATCCAAGAGTCTAGGTCTAGGGGTCTGACCTAACAAGCTGAAAAAATTACGGATTTGTAGACACATCGTAGAAAAGGTATTTACCAAAGTATGGATGTGTTGGGAATTCTAGCAGTATAAAAAGTTTATATTTGCTACCTAGAAGCAATCTTGGTAGATTTTGGTCTTTACCAAGAAGAAAACAATTTTCATAAGTATCACTCAAGAATGCATGAGTGTCAAAATCTGAATTGGACACTTAACCCACTTAGGGACTTGCTATATGTTTCTGACTTTCTGTAAATTGCTGAAATGTCGTATTTTGGTTTTCTCCCAATCTAAGTGCAGGACTTTTATTTTAGCATACAATTGGCTATCTACCACAACTCAGAAATTTCTAAAATAAGAAAATACATCTTCCTCAGGAATTAAATTCAGGCATATTGTGCAGTGTGCACAATTGTGAAATAAGTTACAAAATATCTACATCGCAACCAAGACATGAAAAAGTTGTATAGCAGCTATAGCTGAATTCATCACTTTACATCAGATAAAAAGAGGTTGTTGTGGAACTGAATGCAACACTTAGGCTGTAGTGGATGCTTTCAAAAAAGTTGTGAAGCTCAGCAAGATAGAAATGTTGAAGATGGAGCTGGGTCAACTTCTGCAGTGCAATTAGGTGTTCTTTTTACTGAGGCAATTGTTGACAGCAATTCAGGGGTTTTAGAAGCTATTCAATTTTATTCTAGAAGTGATGTATGTGGAGAGAAGGACCTGACTAATGAGGTAAACACTGGTTTTAACTCATAGCCAGAGGATCAGAACATCGTTGATTCAGGGAATTTTATGGAAATTGTTGCAGGGAATTGGGAAGAGATTTGGGTAGAAGATCTGAAACTAGTGAGGAAGGAAGCAGGAGGGAGATGAGATTCTCTGCTAGCTGAAACTCTGAACACACTCTGCAAGCATGAGAATCCTTCCGCACATTGGGAACATCTCCCCATGAATTTAACATAAACGTATGGGAGATGTTCCCAGTGTGTGATTGGATGATATGTGTGCAGAGTTTTTGCTTGCAGGAGGATGTAGTTAATAAAAAGATCTGATTCTTAAAAGACCTAAAGGTAAAGGCTTAGTGATGACCATAGCATTGTGGAAGGAGGCTTTGTGGAAAACTTAATAGCACCACACTGATGACCATAGCATTGAAAAGGAAGAACAAGAAAAGGCAGCAATGGATAGAGGCTTAGTGGAAGGATGCTTTGTGGAGAAAGCAAAATGGAGGTCAGCTTTGAGGGTAGAGGCCAAAGATTTTCTCTTTGAAGAAATACGGGTCAAAGGAAGAATGGGGCTGAAAATAAGAGAACAGAAGAGGGCTACGGTTCTTGTGGAAGGCTCAGACATGATTGTCTGGGTGAAGGAATATGTCTTTGATGCAGCAACTAAAGGGAAACAGACAAAATGGAAAGAAAAGTCCCCAGAGTCAGGTAGGAGGTATGTGATGGAGAACAAGGGGAATGCAAAGGGTGCATTCATATCTCTCACTGAATATTTTTCTAAAGGAAGGAAGCAGATGGTTTGCTTCCCTCAAGGGAAGAATGGCAAAGGATGGATAAAGATAGCTGGAATACTAACAAAATTCCTAAATAGAAGGGAATTGGAAAAAAAAGAACTATTGGAAATTGATGAAAGGGAACTAAGACCAGAAAAGAAATTTTTAACCATGGAAAACAGTAGGAGGGATCCTACCTGGATGGCAGATGGAACAGCAGGAAAATGGGAAAGAACACTAGTGGTTGAAGCTGGAGGATTGGTGACAGATTGGTGGAAAGTTGCAGAACTACTGAAGCTCAAACTGGAGCTAAGAAGCACCTTCATCTTAACTCCGTTTGATTCTGCTAAGGCAGTATTGGACCCTCTCGAAAACCAGGTAAATGTTAGAGCATGTTGTATCCAAGATGTTCTGGGGACCTTTTCAGTCTATAAATGGTCTTTTTCTTCAAACTCGAAAGTGTTCTTAATGGAAGATAATGTTACTGTCCGAGTGGTTGGGCTGCAATTCCATCTCTGGAATCAAGAAACTGCAAACTCAATTGCTTTGCTGTGTGGAGCTCGCCTTGATGGTGTCTTCTGGGGAGATCTGCGAAGTGCAGCCATTCTACTGGGTGGAGTAAAACCAGAAGATATACTGAGGAAGGCGACTGTAATTGTGGATGAACTGTTCTTACCAGTTTGGTTAGTGTCCTCCATTGAAGCTAACCTTTGGAGGGAGGCAAGGCAGGAGGAAGACGAAAAGGTGGAGGAAATGGAGTTATATGGCAGCTTGAAGTTGGTTGGAAAAAAGAGACAAGGAAGTTTCACTGAAATGGAAACTCTACCTTTAGGCAGTCCAAAAGATTTGGGTCAGGAGACTATTAGTTCCAAAATGTGGGTGTTTAATCCTTTAATAGTTTTTTATAACTTTGTATTTCACCTTTGTTCTTAAATATAGGCACCATGCTTCTATTTCTCTAATCATCAGGCACCCTCTTTTCTTTTACTATCTTATTAAATAGCTTAGTTAGGCATAACAAGCCTACCTCTCCCATACCTTTCTACACTTCTATTGGAATCCCATCAGGTCCTAATGCATTTCACTTCTTTATCTTATTTTGTGCATCCTTTACTTTAGTAGGTCTAACTTTATGAAGGTACGCATTATTGTTAACAATATTAGTATTGCTAGCTTCTTTTCCATTACCACCCTCTCCTTGTTCATTTAATCACTTCCCAAAATAGTTCTTTCATCTTTGTTTGATTTCATCTTTTACCACAATGAGTTAAAAGGCACTAGGCGAGGCACATTTTAGGTTAGGCACCTTTCCTAGGTCCTAGGCGCAACACTTTTAAAAGGTGCATGCATGGTGTGCATAGGTGTGTGCTTGATGCTCCTTGGCCCAAGTGTGCACCTGATGCACCTTGTGCATTGGCCCAGGAGTGCGCCTTTTGAAAATTGTACAATTTGTTGCTTTTTTCTGAACCTAGTGGCTGGGTTCCTTAGCAAGTCCTATTTTCTAATGTTCATTCATTCATCTTAATAAAATATCTTCTTAAAAGACAATTAAAATTATAAAATCATTATTTTTTTGTGTGAGAATTAAGAATTTAGGACCCTAACATGGACTTGTTTGGGTTTGCCTCGAGGGGCGTGGCACAAAGGCGACTCGTAGAATCAGGAATGTAATATGTTTTACATCACATTAGCTACTTTAAGTAATGCAATTGATGAAAAAAGGAGATTGTGGCTTTACATGCTTGAAAATTTAGGGAAACTGTGGACCCCACATTGAGGGTATTCGTGTGACACCCTGAGATGTACTTAGATTTAATTGATTAGGATCAGCTTTCCTAGTAGGATAAGGATAAGTTTTATTCTATCTTATCTAGGATTAGTTTTATTTTAATCTTATCTTTTATTGCCATGTAAGCATTTAAGTTATTTACAATTAGGAAACCATGTATATAAATTAAGGAGTGGGGCGGCTGTTTTAAGCACTCCAACCATTCTCTTCTTTCAAAGCTTCACCCACGAGTTCTCCTTCTCTCTCTCTTCTTCTCTTCTTCTCCTTTTCTCCTTCTCTTTTATTTTATGTTCAAAACCTAAAGAGTCTCTGTAGTCTTGTACGACTACTAAAATGTTTCATGTTTGATTTCATTTTTAAATTTTCATTTAAATATGCTTTACATGTTATGTTTATGTTTATATTTCTTATTAATATTTTTGATTTTTTTTGAATTTTTTGACATTTTTTTGGTTTTTAGCAATTTTTTGTATTTTTGCGCCTTGCTTCAAAAAGGTGCACGCCTCACCTTGCGCCTCGGGTGCAAAATGGCCCTTGCGCCTTTTTTGCTCCTTGCACTTTTAAAACATTGTTTACCAAGACTCTTTGATCTTCATCTTTAATGCATTGAACATGATTTAAATCAATGTTTTAAAATGTGGGGATGTGACGCGAGGCATTCCGTTACCTAGAGGTGAGGCATAGTTTAGAACGTAAGAGGTGTAAGCCTCCTTAAGAGGAGGGGGATGAGGAGGGAGGAGGAAGGAGGAAGGGGTGGAGGAAGAAGAGATGGGAGGATCTCATTTTTCTTTATTTTTAATAATTTTTGTATATTAAGAAGATTTTTAATAAAAATATTTCCCCTTATCTTCCCTTCCCTTTTCTTTTCTTTCTTTTTCTCTTTTTCTTCTCTTTCTTTCTTTTTCTTTCCCTTCCCTTTCTTTTCTTTTCTTTTCCTTTCCTTTTTTTTTTTTCTTTTTTTCTGTCTTTTTATATGTGGTGTGTGTGTGTGGGTGGGTGGGTGTCTGAAGCATTTGAGGCATATGCCTCTTGCACGCTTCAGGGCATTTTGGGGGCACCTTTCCTGGAGGCATGCCTCCAAGCACATGCCTCCCACGTCTTTTAAAAAACTGGTTTGAATCTTTACCTTTCATTTCTCTCCGCTTTTCTAGTTTATATTATTCATTTTTCTCCCTCTTTACTGCTTAGTTTATAGTAAAGCTCATCATAACATAAGCCCTATGTTTAGTTTCATGCACTTTCTTTTAACTTCCTTTCTTATGGATTTGTATTTTTTTTAATTTTCTGCATTTTTATCTTCTTGGCATTCTTTGTAATATGCTCATTTTAATCCGATTATATTTTGAACCTCTTCATTCCACCACCAACACCAATTTTTTATAATACTTTTCCATTTCCCTTTAAATTCTCCTAAGACCACCTTTGTTGTTTTCTTTATGTTGTTTGCCATTTCAAGCCAAATATCGTTGATCTTTCCATCTAAATTCCAATTTCCTTCTATTGTCAACTTCTTTCTAAATTGAGCTAGTTTTTCTCCTTTTTGGTTTTCCCATCTAATTCTTGGCACCTATTTTTTTCCCTATTTCTCGTCCATTTCCTAATGTGCACATCTATCACCACTAATCTACATTGTGTTGTTAAGCTTTCTCTTGGAATAACTTTGCAACTTTACATGTCATTCGTTCTGTTCTCTTAGTATGGAAAAAAAATCGATTTGACTTGTGTGATTCACTTTTAAATGCTATTAAGTGTTCACCCTTCTTTTGGAAAATGGTGTTTAAAATTGCCATATCATAAGCTACTGCAGAATCTAATATCATAGGTCCTGATTCATTCCTCTTCCCAAACCCCAAATCCTAATCCTCCATGTACTATTTCATATCGTATACTTATTTTCCTTGCATGCCCATTTACATCTCCTCCTATAAAAATCTTCTCTTCATTTGGAATTTCTTGGATTAAACCTTCTATGTTTTCCCAAAATTGTCTTTTAGTGTTTTCTTCTAATTATGTTAATGATTTACTCACCTAAAATAGGCCTAATTAAAATTATTCTATCCCCAATTCTTTTTTACATTTATAATTCCATTTTTTAAATCCTTATCCATTATTACTGCTACACCATTACTATTATTCACCTCTCCTGTATACCATAATTTTAAACCATTGATTTTTTTTTAGCTTTTTTACCCTTCCTTTTAGGTTCTTGTAGGCATGCAATATTAACCCTTCTCCTCTTCATAGTGTTTACTAATTCCATAGTTTTTCTTGTTAATGTTCCGACATTCCAAGTGGTGTTTCTTGGACTAGCTTTTTTACCTACCCCCGTCCAAAATGATGTGGGAACCCTTGGCTGTTCGACACCACAGCCAAGCATTGCTGTAGTGGGTCACTTATGGGGTGATTCTAGCAAACCGTTGCCCACTTAACACACTCGAGTTAGGGTGCAGTGTGTCATTTCTAGAAAATTCCCTAGCATGAGCACGAAAAGACAAATCAAGATCCATATTAATGAGGGATTGGAAAAAGTTTGGCAAATTTTTCTTTTTTATTTACTACCAAAAAATCTTATCAAAATAAGTGGCAGAGGCAGAAAAAGTACAGGTTGAAGAAAAGTGAAGTAATGCTTTTACTCAAAAACAGCTAATGCAAGATGCATCAACATTAGTTTGCAAATATCCTTGCATATTAGTTTTTATTTTAATTGTTATCCCTGTTTATTAGCTTGTGAAAAAAAAAAACATTCTTTTTCTTAGTTACTGCTCAAAGGCCAAATGTGCACAGGTATTTTCATTTTTCTCCACATAATTTATTTTGGATTTGCAATTGATCTCTTTCTCTTTGTGCAGGTTGTTAAGCCATTGAATCAAGTTCTTTCATCATTGGTTGACCAAGAAGGTGGTCATCAGATTGATCATGATGGCTTGAGCCCTGATGAACTGCATAGGACCTACACTGTAGATGAATTTGAGGTTCGAATCATGGAGCCAGAAAAATCGGGTGGCCCTTGGCAAACAAAGGTTACAATTCCAATGCAAAGTTGTGAAAGTGCATTAACTGTGCGAATGGTTACTTTGTTTGTAAGTTTTCTTGTCAGTCTTTCTATTGACATGGAGTTCTTGGTTTGCACCCAGTTCTTTTTTTTAGGATGTGCTCATGTGCATGTTGCAGCTTCTCCCTCTTATTTAGTTTTTTATCCTCACAGAATACAACAACAAAAGAAAATGAAACACTTTTGGCCATTGGAACAGCATATGTTCAAGGAGAAGATGTAGCTGCAAGAGGACGTGTCCTTCTGTTTTCTATTGGAAGAAATACGGATAATCCTCAAAATTTGGTATTAGTTTAGATGACCTTTACTTCTATTCCCTTGATCCATTTTTATTTTCTACAGGAATTTCACCTTATACCCCAAAGAAATATCCTTTTTCCTTGTATTCCTATGGAACTCATGATTGCTTTTTGGTTATATTTTTTATTATTCGCTTTTTCTCTTTCAGGTTTCAGAGGTGTATTCAAAGGAATTGAAAGGGGCTATCTCTGCCTTAGCCTCACTTCAAGGACACTTGCTGATAGCTTCTGGCCCTAAAATCATCTTACACAAGTGGACTGGTACTGAGTTGAATGGTGTTGCATTTTTTGATGCTCCCCTATATGTTGTCAGCCTAAATATTGTACGTAGATCTTTTCTGAAACCTTAATTCCCTTTTTTATGTTCTCTTCTTTTCTGTATATATCCTCTATTTATTTTTGTTATTTTTATGGTCCAAATATGGTCTCTTGTGCTTCTCCATCTAAGTTACAATGATATTGATATGTTGGTCACAAAATGTAATATGGCATAGAATTACAGGTAAAAGGTTACAGTTCAATATCAAACAACAAAATGTATAGTTGCATCAATGTTTCATCATAAAAAGCAACCTTTCCGATTCCATATTTAGCTCTCTTGTAGATACTATACTATTGAAGATAATGCAAAAAAGATCCCTTTTGAAGAAGGAACTCCATCTGATCGCATTACTGAAGTGGAGGAACTAAACAAGATGAAGGGTGGAAAGATGTGGTATCCCAATAGAAGTGTGGAAAGATATGGGAGAGTTAGGCTTATTATGTCTAACTAAACTATTTAATAAGATGATGAAAACAAAGTAATTGCTACATGAATGGAGAAAGAGCACTATGGTGCCTATATTTAAAAACTATGGGTGATACACAAAGTTGTAATAATTACCAAGGAATTAAACTCATTAATGATGTGATGGAAGCAAAATTAAATGAATTATAGGTTCATCGTAGGGGCAGGGTATGTGGGACCATTTAGATGAAGGGATGGGAAATCCATCATATGGATGGCCGAACCCTGCAGGAAGGTTGGGCGAAATTTCAAAAATTTCTTTCTCTCCCATCCGGGAATCGTATTCCTTAATTTAGAAAACTGCATTTTCAAGGTTCATTCTTGAATCCAAAACCAGACAAGATCTGAAACCAAAGGGAAGTGAGGGATATACCTGATACGAAGTAACAGTAACTCCCAACACAAGTGTTCACACCCAAAGAGAAGACCACAACCCGCTTCCACTGAAGATGACACGGTGTGTAGTGAAGCAGGATCAGCAGGATGGTTCTTCAGCAAGAACCTGAATTCTTCAGCAAGATTCGAGCAAGGGTTGGTGAGCACGACTTCAAATTGTTTCTTCTACCAAGAAACAATATCAAGAACCTTTCTTGATCAGATCCACAAGTGGAGATCGAACTGGGTAGGGGCAGCAAGAACTGGGGAAGAATTGTGCAATTTGTTGTGTTGAAAATCTGAGGAATTCTCCCCCTATTTATAGCCTTCTTGGATCAGCCTCCTAATCTAATTAGGAGAGAGTTTCCTAATCCAAATCTTATATTTGGATCTGGACTCTTAAATGGATAAGACTTATCTTATCCTTCAGCTAATCCTAATCAGTTTAAAACTGAATTTGCCCCCTTTTAATTAACTAACTTAAGCCCAGTTCGAATTGGGCCTTAGGCCCATTAAGCTTATGTGCTCATTTACTCTTTAATCTGCTGCCAACTCGGCTCTCTTTGTATGGTGTGGGACCCTAACATTGATCTACACATCAGCCACATGGGTTCAGCCTAGCCTCTGTTACAAGGCCTGGCCGAATTCACCGCATTAAACAGTGAACCCCCGAGTCCATCAACATGGGCTCTTAATGGGCCCAACATTTACACTAGATGGTTCTCGGATCCAGCCACCTTATGAAAACCCAAGAAATGTGGCCAGATGCAAGATTAGCCGATCAGATATTACCCCTCAATGGTCTTAACCTCTCAGCCCATAATGATCAAACACTGCCCGACAAGAGAGGACTTCTCCCTTGGTTTTAAGGTATAGTGTTGCACTCTCTACTCACATGGATCCCGGGAATTAAAACCTTTTGCAAACAATTTGAAACCATAACATATAAGTATATATCTATATAAACATATTTTGCAAAAACAAATTTCAAGCACATTTGAAATCCACTGCCGGCAGTTTAGGTTTCCATCAGAGAGAGTGCACTCCCCGATCATTCACTTTGTCCGACAAAGGGGTTGATCCTGTCACTATGATTACTCACTCAGGTGAATTCTTGGACTGTCCCAACATACCCAGGTTTTGACCCGGTAAAGGATCTCACTATTTGGCATATCAAAGACAACCCAATCCGTCACCTAGTGCAGTACCATAATCGAGTCTAGGGGTCAGGTGTAACATTCCAGTTTTGCCCATCTATCTCCAAGGTCCAGGGCAATACTGGAATTTGGTCCGGTTCAGGGTTTCAAGAAAACCCACACTGCATGTACCTTAGGTCTCACCCTGGCAGCTGAGACAAGTCACCCCAACCAACTTGGCGGCACATCAGTGTCAGCCTTGGCAGGATGCATCTCCCTAGATCTATCCAGCGGCTATGAAGATTCTAAACTAACACGAGCCTCATAAGTGTCCAGTTTAAGGGTATTACACAGAAACACACCATAATAACATTAATCAATTATGCACTTTATTCATTTACAATAAATGACAATAAGTACATCAATCTGATTGGAGCTAAGGGCATACACTGTCTAACATTAGATTATAGGAGACTTTTTATCTTTGTTAGAAAATTTGATATACACTGAAATGCTCCAATTGTTGGTTACATATTGAACAGAGTCATGCATTGTTTTGGGTGGTAAGAATTGATAATTGAACATGGAACACCACTTGGAAAGCCCAATAGAGTGATCATCCTCATTTATCTTTGGACACATTGGATTGGAAGGGACTCACTGAGTATGGAGCTGCTATCGCTTCTTGAAGGTACCAATAGAGGATCAATTTCTGTCTGGAGGGTACTTCAAGGCTTAGCCACTTAAGTATAATATTAGAGAGTAGGGGTGTAAGTTGAGTTGCCCGATTTAAAAATTTGGGACTATATCAGGCTCCTGATTGGGCCCATTTGAAGTTTAACAAATTCCCAACCCCATCTAATCCTATCTGCATATTAGAGAGGCATGCTGGCATGGTATTCGAACACCAGACATTATTCTTCATTCAGATGGGTTCTGAATGCGACTACGTAATGACAAGAGATGATTCGTGTTGGGGATCTTACATGTCAAGTTGATTTGATCAATCTAGTGAAAAATACTGACTTAATACTTTGTTTGTTCATTGATTTTTTTATATGTTCTCTTTCCCCTCTGATAGCCTAGCATTATTTGTTTGTTCATAGATTTTGTGCATGATGCATAAAGGGGATGACCAAAATAGTTGGAGTCAAGGTTTAAAGTATTGATACAATATTGCCTTGCATTGGGTGTATCATATCGTATCTTTGGCTTACCAAAACACCTTTTTTAAAGGCTTTTCTAGAAACTTAGTTTTTCAAGTGTTAAATACCCCAAAACCACCCCCCTGTGAAAATATCAGAGTAAAAAAGTAAAAAGAAGGTGTTTATAGTATCGAAACACCCGACACACATATCTCGATACTTAATATCAGAGTAAAAAAGTAAAAAAAAGGTGTGTATAGTATCGAAACACCCGACACACATATCTCGATACTTTGAACCTTGGTTGGAGTACTATATGACTGACATATACCAATGAGACTGAAAATAGAACTTTACAAGACCAGCATTGCTATATGGGACATAATGCTAGGCAGTAAGAAACAACATGTTCAGAAAATTAATGCAGTTGGTACTTTACAAAAATTAATATAGTTGAGACAAAGATGTTGTGATGGATAAGTGGCAAGATTAGAATTGGAGTATCAGAAGTGCATTAAAGAGTACTTAGAAGTAGCTCCTATTAGTGATGAAATGTGTGTCAACTGAGATAGTTTGGTCATGCGCATAGATGAGCAATGACTGCACCAGTGAGAAGCCACTTGGTGCAAGTAACTTCTCAGGGCTGGTTGGAGTAGGGGATTCTTAAAGGGCTCAATGGCTTTAATGGAAGGAGTGCAAAGGGCAAAGAAAGAAAAGAGAGAAAAATATTTAGAGAAAAAAAGGGAAAAAAGAAGAAATAGAAAAGGAAAAGGAAATAAGGAAGAAAAAAGAAAAAAGAGAAGAAAAACAAAGCGAATGGACAATTTAAAAATTGTTTCTTGGAATATTAGGGTTTAAATTTGGGGCGTTGAAGAGTGGTTGCTGGGGGTTTTTTGAAGAGGTGGAAGCCTTCAATTCTGTGCATTCAGGAAACAAAGATGAAGATTATGTTCAATGAAGTGATGAGGTCTTTGTGGGGGGAAGGGGACTATTTTTTTTTTTCTTTTTGAAAGGTAAGATGGAAAATTTTATTAAAATGAAATAAAACAGATACAGATTGCTGGTTGTCAAGATGACACCCCATTACAATCAGACTTCCATAGTACCCATCTACAATCAAACAAACAGAAACACTTCATACAAGACTAAACTGATGCATATTGCAGGGTTGAATCTCAAGAGCATCCCAGAAATTCTCTGTAAAATCTGAAAAACTGAAGTGCTCGAACTCTTCAAGGGAGAGAACCCAATCTTTGACAAGTTTGCCGATTCCACGAGCTTTTCAGTATTTCTTTCCTTTCCTTCAAGTTGACACACTGCAAAGGGGATACAGCTCCAAATTATTTTTGGTCTCTTTCCTCCTCTGAACTTTGGCCAGCTTGAGAAGAGTCCAGCTACTGAAGATGGTTGGAAAATGGAAGCCCCAAATAGGAAGAAATACAGTTTCCAGATGAAGTTTTCTAGTTGACAAGAGACAAATATGTGGAAAATAGTTTCTTCTTCAGATGTGCAAAGATAATAGTAGCTGGCCATATTAAAGCCTCTGCTCTTCAGGTGATCCGTAGTAAGAACACTATCCATTGCAGCCAGCCAAGCAAAAGCTTCTACTCTTGGAGGAACTAGGTTTCCCCAGATCCCCCCAAGCTGATATGAAGATGTCTCATCCTTGATGAGAGCCATGTAGAAAGATTTCACTGTAAATTTTGCATTTCTGTACCCCTTCCACCACAGTCCATCTGCAGCTGTTAAAGAAATATTGGACTGTTCTAACTTTTCCAATAAAAGTCCACCTCTTGATCAAGCAGTGGCCTCCTGAACCTAGGACTTTAGATCATCTTACCTTTTCTGACTTTGTAGTAATGGGTTACTGAGACCTGATGATCTGCCAATCTGTAAAGTCTTGGGCAGATTTCACACAACTTCCCCACCCTACTCCATTCGTCCTCTTAAAACCTCACTCTAGAACCATCACCCACTTTTAACACTAACTGAGCCGCCGAAGTCCTGAATAAAGTTCATTATGCCTTTCATACACTCACCCCATAGGAATCTGATTCCTCCCTCGGTTCCCACCCAAATCTCACCACCCCGTCCTTCCCTACCACCACCCTTCTCCACAAGGACTCCCTTTCTTTTTCTAGTCTTGACCTCCATAACCATTTCCCCATGGGGGCTTTGTTAAAAGTCCTTGTTCTTCTGAACCCCAATCCCCCCAATGCTTTCGGCCTACACACCTTCTCAATCTTGAGTCTATGCACTCACTTGCCACCATCACCCCTTCTAAAATATGTCTTCCCTCCACAAAGGCCATTTGAGTTTCCCCTACCACTTCATGAAGCACTTTTCTCAACCTAATTGGTAACACTGGCCAAGAGTTTGTAAGGACTGCATATTAAGCTGATTGGCCTAAAGTCCTTAATGTTCACAACCCCAGCTTTCTTCTGTATTAGTGTAATGAAGGTTGCATTAGATCTTCATAAAGTTGTCCTCCAAAAAGTGTCAACACTGTTTTATGATGTTAAAATTGAACCCATTGGGACCCGGAGCTTTGTCTCCATTTATCTTCTTTAAGGCCTCCCTTACTTCTACCTCTATGTCCCTTTCTAACCACCCCACTGCTGTCTCACTCAAGACTTTTGATTCAACCTCTTCCAAAGAAATCCAACACCACTGCCTACCTGAATACAACTTTTTGTAAAATTCCACCACTAGTCTTTAAATATTTTCCCAATCCTCAGCTACTTCCTCCCCTACCCCTACCCTTGTAATTAGATTTCTCCTCTTCCTCCCACAAGCATAAGCGTGGAAGAAGGCTGTATTTTTGTCTCTCTCTTTTTTAACCATAAAGCCCTTGATTTCTACCTCCAACTCACCTCTTCCCTCAGCAGCAATCTCTCTAACTCTCTTTCCAGCCCCTCCTCTATTCTAACCTCTCTTGGGTAAATTTCTTTCTCCTCCTGAAGCCTCTCCAGCCTGGCCAGTTTCCCCAACACCTCTTTCTTTCTACTTTCTTCGCTCTCTAACTCTCCCCTCCTTTCTTTCAATTCCTCTTTGAGCAGCTGAAGTTTCCTCATCAGCTTTAACCTAGCTGATCCCTCTACCTGAAAACCTCTGCACTTTTCTTCTTTCCAAGCCGTAAAGTTATGTAAAAGAAGCCAAGTATTCTCAAATCTGAATGGTTTTGGGCCCAAAAAGAAAAAACAAAAACTGCAAATTCTCTTAGAATGATAGGTTTGTGGTCTGATAATAGAATCTGTAGTGATTCTCGAACCAGAACTCCCAGTTGATCCACCAATTCACTAGAGAGCAAAAACCTATCCAACTGTCTCAGGATTGCTGGATATTGGCCATTTGACCATGTAAATTTTCCCCCATTCAGAGGGAGATCCGGTAGCTCTTGCTCGTTGATGAAAGCCTCAAATCTTCTCATCCCCATGCTGGCTCTCCTATCCCTCCCCCCTTTCATCTCACTCCTTCTAACAATGTTGAAATCACATCCCAAACACCACAGACCCTCCCAAAATTGCCTTACCCACCTTAGCTCCTCCCAGAAAGCCATCCTCTCCTCCTTTGTATTTGGTCCATAGACATTCATCACTCCCCAAGAGCATTCCCCCTTAATCTCTTGCAAGCACATTGAAACAGAATGATTTCCAATCCACTCCCCTACCTTAATGAAGACCCCTGAATGCCACAATATAACCAAACCTCCTACCAAACCCACCACATTCACCTCCAACCATTCTCCTCCGCCCCTTCCCCATATCTCATTCATCAGAGACATCAAATGATTCTAGTTTTGTTTCCTGCAAAAATACAATATCAGGCTTCTACTTCCTTATTAAATTTATCACTAGAAGCCTTCTATTTCTCTCCCTTAGCCCCCTAACATTCCAACTCAACACTTTCATCTTTGCCCCTCCTGACAACCCCTCCAACAACACTACTAGTAGTCTTCTACAGTCGCTTGATCCTCCCCCCCCCCCTCCTCGTTCTAATTCTTTTCTTTTTTGCTTTCTTCTCTTTTTTTGTCTCTCCCTTCTTTTTTTATTTTTTTTTTCAAATTGTTCGAATACAATTTTGGCAAAGCCTTCTCTCCCAAGAAAAACAATCCTATAGATTTGCCTACTTTAACTTCTCCTTTGACTAATTTACTCAGTTCCAGCTTCCTTTTTTCAATTACCCCTTCACTTCCTTCCCCCTATGAATGGGAAGCAATTCCTGCAGAGGGCACAGCTGGGGGGCTGTTAATTGTTTGGGACTCGTGCTCTCACGCGGTTTAGGGGATATTGAAGGGATCATTCTCAGTGTCAATACTGTTCCAATCTTTTGAAAATAATTTCAAATGGGTTATGACTGGGTTGTATGGGCCAACAGATGATAGAAGGGGAACTGTGGGCTGAATTGGACGTGATCAGAGAGAGGCGGGATTTCCCTTGGGTGGTCGGGGGGGTGGGATTTTAACACAGTCATTTTCTTCTCTTCTGAGAAGAGGGGTGGTAATAGTAGGTGCAGGGGTAGACAAGGTTCCTCACAGTTTTTGAGAAGATGGGAGCTAGTGGACTTACCTTTAATGCGGTCAAGGTACACCTGGACAAACAATCATGACTTTCAGATTTGAACATTTGTGGTTGGAAGAGGAAGGCTTCATGGATCATATTAGGTGGTAGGAGGAATGTACAGTAACTGGAACAGAGAGCCATGTGTTCTGTAAGAAACTCTCTTAGGTGAAGTCTGAGCTGAAACAATGGAAGAGACAGGTTTTTAAAGGTTTAAAATGGAAAAAACAGGATTTCCTTAGGAAAATAGTGGAGGTGGATAGGGTGGGGGAAGAGAGGAGTGTTATAGAAGAGAGCAAGGGCAAAATTGGATTTTGACAAATTGTTCTTCCAATAAGAAATTAAGTGGAGGCAACGCTCCAGATGTTTGTGGTTAAAACAGGGGGATAAAAGCACAGTTTTCTTCCATAAAATGGAAAATGGAAGGAGAACTAACACTATTAAGAGGTTGGAGGAAGGGAGGAGGTGGAGGAGAAAAGTGAAGGGATGAGATATCCATCGTATGGACGTCCGAATCTTGCGGAATAGAATGGGCAAATTTCAAAAATTTCTCTCCATCCTATTGGGAATCGTATTCCCTATTTTAGAAAAATCATATTTTTCAAGGATCAATCTTGAACCAAGAACCGAACCAGATCTGAACAAAAGTAGTAGGAGAGGGATATACCTGATACGGAGAAATAATATCTCCCAATGGAGGTGTTCACACCCAAGGAAGGAACCAAAAACTGTTCCCACTAAAGATGGCGCAGTGCAGGATGGAGCAGAGTCAACAGTGTTCTTCCCAAGAACCTGATCCTTCGCAAGAATCAGTAGGATGGCACGTGAGCACAGCTTCCTATTAGTCCCTTCACAAGAAACTGATATCAAGATCCAATCTTGATTTCTCCCACCTAACTGGAGATCGAACTGGCAGGTGAGGTGGCGGCAGGAAGGAGGCGGCAAGAAAGAATTTCGCAGGGTTGCTGAATTCTTCCTTCTGTGATTTCAGCTCTGAAGAGGATGTGAATGTATATCTTCTAAAGGCTGCTGCCCCCTCCTTTTATAACCTTAAAGGGATCAGCTCCTAATCCCATTAGGAGTTGCTGATCCAAATCATATTTGGATCAGAATTCCCTTTAAGTGATAAGGGTGAACCCTTATCTTATTTGCAGATTAGATCAGCCTTCTCCTAATCTCATTAGGAGGTTTCCAGATCTGAATCACATTTAGATCTGGACTCTCTGAGTGGATAGGGTTAAGACCCAATCCTATCTGCTAAGCCAATCTCAGAATTCGCCCCTTATTTAACTGATCAAATCAGCCCAGTTCGAAATGGGCTTTAGGCCCAATAAGGTTATGTGCTCACTTAGCCTTCCAAACTACTGCCCAGTTGGGCTTCCTTGTATGGCGTGGGACCCAAACATTGATCTACACATCAGCCACATGGGTTCAACCCAGCCTTTGTTACAAGGCCTGGCCGAATACACTGTTATGGACAGTGCACCCCCTAAAACCCATCACATGGGCTCTATGGGCCCAACACTTACCCTAAGTGGTCCCTGGGTCAAGCCACCTTGTAACACCCAGGGACTGTGGGCAGATGCAAGATTAGCCCATCAGGTATTACCCTCAATGGTCTTACACTTAACCTCTCAACCCATAATGATCAAACACTGCCCGACAATAGAGGACCTCTCCTTCGGCTACATGGAATAGTGTTGCACTCTTTTCTCACATGGATCCCGAGAATTAAAACCTTTTGCAAACAATTAGAAACAGTAATATATATACTTTTATATCTCATATAAAATATATTTTGCAAAACAAATCTCAACGATTGAAATCGACTGTCGGCAATCTTGGTTTCCATCAGAGAGAGTGCATCCCCGATCATTACCTTTGTTCGACAAAGGGGCTGATCCTATCACTATGATCACCCACTCAGATGAATTCTCAGACTGTCCCAACATACCCAGGTTTTGACCCCCGCTAAGGATCTCACTGATTAGCATATCAAAGACAGCCCAATCCGACACCTAGTGTAGTATCATAATCGAGTCTAGGGTCAGGTGTAACTTTTCAGTTTTGCCCATCAATCTCCAAGGCCCAGGGCAATACTGGAAATTTGGTCCGGTTCAAAGATTCATTTAATCCTACACTACATGTGCCTTGGGTCTCACCCTGGTGGCTGAGACAGGCCACCCCAACAATTGGCAGCACACCAATGTCAGCCTTGGCAGGATAAATCTCCCCAGACTTATCCAATGGCTGTGAACATTCTAAACTAACACGAGTCTCATAAGTGTCCAGTTTAAGGGTATTACACAGAAACACACCACAGGAACATGAATCAAATATGTACTTTATTCATTTACAATAAATTCATAATGTACATCATTCTGATTGGAGCTAAGGGCATACAACTATCTAACAAAAAGCTGGGTGGGCTGCCTTTTACGAGTCTTTCTCAACTAGAGGCCAGTCAATTGGAAGTAGAATTTTCAGAAGAGGGAGTTAGAGCTGCAATTGAAGAAATGGAAGGTGACAAAGAGAGGATGGGTGAACCCAGCAGATGTGTTCTATGCGGTTACAATTCTGAGAAGCTAGAACATCTCTTTCTGCACTGCAGATTCAGTTGCGAAATTTGGATGAAAGTTCTAAAGGTTTTTGGAGTTCAGTTCTGCCTCCCTAGGAATGTATTGGAAATGTTGCAGGGCAGGGGTCTGAGGGGTTTGTCGAGGAGAGGTAAGATTGTATGGAAGGTGTTGCCAGCGGAGGAAGTCTTAAAGAGCATTTGGGGAAGGTTATACTCTTGGGTGGCGACTCACAAGTTGTTCAAAAATTGTCCTTACAGCTCTTTTTTAGAGCACAGAGTAGAAGATCAAGACTGCAATCAGTCTTGAACCCTAATAGATTTTAGGTTAAGAAAAGCAGAAGAAAAGTGAGAGGAAGGAGAAGGAAGAGAAGAGAAACAGGAGAACACAAGGGTTTGAAAGGAGGGACAGATTCTAACACATCTGCCGCCGCCACTCTCTTAATATTTATAGGTTATGTTCAGTACATAGAGAAAAGGACAGATCTGCCCTTAGTACTTACATGACAAATAAAGTAAATAAAAACTGAAATAACAAACTGACCCCAACTGACACTACTATGACTGAAACAAATAATTACACATGCTGTCCTACGAACACAGTGGGGACCACTGCTGTGGGGCCCACATCAGTGTTCTCTACACTCCCCCTCAAGTTGGGAGTAGATATTTATCATTCCCAACTTGGATAGGTCTGCCTCTAACTTCTTCCTTGGTACAGCTTTGGTGAGGATATCTACGAGTTGCATATTAGATGTGATATACGGGAGACACACTTCTTGTGATGTGACCCTCTCTCGCACAAAATGTCAATCAACTTCAATATGTTAGTTCTGTCATGCTGCACTGGGTTGTGGGCTATATTAATAGCTGCCTGATTATCACAATACAGCATCAAGGGCTTTTCATAGTCAATACCCAACTCTTCAAGTAGTGATCTCAGCCATAAGATTTCAGCCACTCCGTTAGCCATTGACCTGTATTCCGCTTCAGCACTAGAGTGGGAAACAACACTCTGCTTCTTATTCCTCCAAGAGACAAGGTTACCTCCCACAAGGGCACAATATCCACAGGTAGACCTCCTGTCATCAACACTCCCAGCTCAATTGGCATCTGTATAGACATCCACCTTCATGTGATTATTGTTCTTGAGCAGTATACCTCTACCCGGGCATCTCTTCAAGTATGCTAATATTCTCTCTGCCGCAAGGAGATGAGAAGTTCTAGGGGAATGCATGTACTGGCTGACAACACTAACTGCATAACTGATATCTGGCCGAGTGAGGCAGAGATATAGGAGCTTTCCAACCAACCGTTGGAACATAACTTTGTCTTCAAGAAGCTCCCCGCCCTCTGCACTAATCTTGTGATTCTGTTCAATGGGTGTATCAGCAAGCGTAACACCTAACTTTCCAGTTTCCGCCAACAGATCTAGAACATACTTTCTCTAAGAGATAAAAAACCCCTGTTTAGATCTAGCAACGTCAATACCCAAAAAATGTCGTAGTGCACCAAGATCTTTCACCTCAAACTCTTGATGAAGGAGTTGTTTGAGGGACTCAATCTCATGGCTATCATTTCCTGTCACCACAATATCATCAACATATATTGCAAGTAGTGTTAGAGAGGACTCCACCCTCTTGATGAACAGTGTATGATCTGACTGGGCCTGTACATAACCGAACTTTCCAAGGGCTATTCTGAACCTATCAAACCAGGCTCTAGGTGACTGCTTCAAACCATACAATGTCTTGTTCAATCGGCAAACCTTCTTACCTGTCTCTGTATCATAGAATCCAGGAGGCAACTGCATGTAGACTTCTTCCTGTAAGTCTCCATTCAGAAAGGCATTTTTAACATCCATCTGGAACAAGGGCCAAGAATGATTTGCTGCAAGGGATAACAGAACTCGGGTGGTGGTCATCTTGGCTACTGGGGCAAAGGTCTCCAAGTAGTCTATACCATAAGTCTGGGTGAACCCCTTTGCGACCAACCAGGCTTTGTACCTTTCAATAGAGCCATCAACATTATGCTTCACAGTGAATACCCATCTACATCCAACCGGTTTCTTTACTTTGGGTAGGTCAACCAGTGCCCAAGTATTATTCTTCAACAGGGCATCCATTTCGACTTGCATTGCATCTTTCCATTCTGGAACTGATAAGGCTTCTTGCACTGTTCTTGGAATAGGGACATTGGCAATGGAAGTGAGATAGGACCGATAAGAGGGAGATAGGCGATCGTAAGATAAGAACTGTGAGATGTTGTGAGCTGTAGATGTGGTGCAATGTCGTTTCCCTTTGCGGACGGCAATAGGGAGATCAAGTTCATCCACAAGAGGGGAAGTGGCAACAGTGGAAGGTGTCGTAGGCTCTGGATCTGGAGCTGCAGAAGGAACTGGAGCTGGCCGGGACTGTCGATGACTAGGATCAACCTGCCTGCATCGCTTGTGATAGACTCTCAACTCCTGATCCCTCTAACCAGCCTCACCACTACAACCTTCATCACCCAGTGGAATAGGTAAAGGAACAGCCCCACTCCCACTGCGCTCCCCGTGAGGAAAGAGACTCAAAATCCCACTCTCACTGCTTTTCCCCTGAGGAGAAACCCTAGGATAATAGGGTGTCTCCTCAAAGAAGGTGACCTCCATGGAGACAAACCTTTTCCCCGAAACCGGATCATAGCAGCAATAACCCTTTTGAGTTTGTGCATAACCGAGGAAAATGCATTTGGAGGCCTTAGGTTCAAACTTGGAATGATGAGGCCCGAGAAGCTGAACGAAACAGTTACAACCAAAGGTTTTAAGGGGAACGATGAACAACTCCTCGTCTGGGTATAGAAGGGAAAAAGGGGTTTTCATATCAAGAACCTGGGAAGGAGCCCGATTAATGAGATATACTGTTGTGAGGATAGCATCACCCCAGAAGCGAATAGGTACATTGGAGGTAAACATAATGCTTCTAGCCACCTCCAAGATGTGTCTATTCTTCCTTTCGGCAACTCCGTTCTGCTACGGTGTATGAGGGCAAGTGGTCTGGTGAATAACTCCATGGCTGAGAAGGTAGGAGGTCAATGGCTTAGCAAAGTATTCCTTTGCATTATCAGATCTAAGGACTTTGATTTTGGCCCCAAACTGAGTGAGAATCATCTGATGGAAGTTTTGGGTCATAGTAGGAACCTCATCCCGAGAACGCATAAGATAGACCCAAGAAAAACGGGTATAGTCATCAACGAACAATAGAAAGTATTTGTACCCACCCATAGAAGAGATGTGATATGGCCCCCAAACATTAGTATGCACAATATCAAAAGAAGAATTACTCCTTTTATTACTCAAAGAATAAGAAGTTCTACAATGTTTGGCAAACTCACAACTCTCACACCTCAACTTTGATAACTCAACAGACTCAAATAAAGTAGGAAACAGACTCTTCAAGGACCTGAAAGACAAATGACCTAATCGATTATGCCAAAGCATAACCGGACTCACAAACTGAGAAACAAAAGACTTTTTATCCACTGACTCCTCCCGACGAGAACTCTCTCCAAGCAGATAGATTCCATTCGTCTCACGGCCAATCCCAATCACCTTCCTCGTCTCCAAGTCCTGAAAAACACATCGGTCAGGGAAAAAGGTTACTGAACAGTTCATATGTTTGGTAATACTACTGACTGAAAGCAGGTTAGTATCAAGCTTAGGAACATGCAAGACAGAAGATAAAGAGATAGTATCCGATAACTTGATGTCACCCTTGCCCGAAATGGGAACAAGAGAGCCATCAGCAATGGATACTCTATCTCGGCCAGAGGACAAGTGATAAGAAGTGAACAATGATGGCAAGCTAGTCATATGGTTGGATGCACCTGAATCTATTACCCAACAATGGTCAGTATTACTTGGAGCCGAAGCATGGTAAGTTGAGGCTCGAGTACCTAAATGTGCAAACGCAGATGTGGCAGGAGCTGATGGTGACTGAGATGGCTGAGCTGAACTCCCAACTTCCTTTTCCAATTGTATGAGGGCAGCCCGAACCGCGGCTAAGGTCTCTAGGGATGTGCCTGATGAGGATGATGAATCAGTGTTCACAGCCACATGAGAATTACCCTTCTTATTTCTTAGTTTTGCTGGGACCAAATGAGGATGTAGCTTCCAACAAGTATCTTTTGTGTGCTTGGGTTTCTTTCAATGTTCACATACCAGGTCCCGTTTATCTTCCTTCTTCTGGTCCCTTTCTGGATCACCCCTTGACTTAGGTTTAACAGCTGTCAGGGCTGGGGAAGGGGGCTGAGGCTGCATCATGACTTTCCTCCTGGTCTCTTCACTATGCACCAGGGAGTATGCTTGGGAGAGGGTCACACTATCTCTGGTCAGTATCTGTTGCCGCACAATGTCATATTCTGAATTCATGCCAGCCATAAACTCAAACACCCTATTTGTCTTGACTTGCTTTCTGTGAGTCTATGCATCTTTGGGACTCTCCCACTCAAGGGTCTCTAGATGGTCAATCTCATGCCACAAGGATTTCAAGGTAGAGAAGTAGACAGAAACTGACTTCTCTCCTTGTTTAAGACTGTTCACCTCACACTTCAGTTCATAGGCTTTGGCAACATTAAGGGGTTGGGAATAGGTTTCTTTCACAACATCCCATATTTCCTTGGCTGTCTTTGCCCACAAGTAATTTCGGCTGATATGTGGCTGCATAGAATTACACAGCCATGCTATAACCAAATAGTTCTCTTGAACCCACTTGGTGTACGTTGGATCCTCCTTGGAAGGTTCTTTCACATCTCCCAAGAGGTAACCCATTTCCCTTCCTCCAATAGCCATAATGGCTGATTGAGCCCATTCCAAGTAATTTGACCATCAAATCTCACAGTTGTAATCTGAAACCCGGTTTCAGATACACTACCATAACTGCTGTTCCCAAAACTACTTTCTCCCTGATTTTTAAACTCCCATCTTTGGTCAAGAATCAGTAGCTACAAACTGTTAGAGCCACTACACCAGAAAACTGCACTTGGACAGTCGATCACAACCAGAAAACAGTATGAAATCAATGCAGGTCTGATCTGAAACCAATCTGTAATCACGGTATATGCATGAACTAGTGCAGGCCTGATCTGAAACCAATCGGCAATCACAGTATATGCATGAAACCAATACAAATCTGATCTGAAATCAATCGGCAATCACAGTACCAAGCAGTCTGTCAAGTTTTTTTATCCCCTAGAAGAGCTCGAAGCCAAAAATAGGTCTGAAACCAGCTTAGAGAGCAATCTGAGATGCTGGAGCAGAATTAGGGTTTCATTGGTAGGTCTGAAATAAGTGCTCAGCCGCACTTTCCAAGCAGTCCTTACAGTTAGGACCTGTCGTAGGGTCAATATGAAACCCTAAAACTGATCACCTCTGAGAGAAGATAAAGAGGGTTCGGCCCAATAGTCAAACCCTAGATTAGAGAGAAAAACCTTAAAGCAGTTCGGCCTCTCCTTCTAGATAGGTCCAACCTATCTCGACTGATAGCAGTCTCTGGAAACTAAATAAAACTTACTCAAAGAATGCTGTTCACTGCCTTCCAGGGTTACCTGAACCCTAGCCTTCGCTGCTTCTTCCTGATTACCAACTCTCTGCAAGCCGCGGCAAGTCCTCAACAGCTGCGAAACTCTCCTGGTAATCTCCAAGAATCAGCCGACGAATACTTCTTCATAAGCTTCCAGCCCTAGCTGGTCCTCATGTGGTCGGCTGGACTAGACACACATGAGAAGCCCTAGATAGGCTCTGATACCAAGTAGAAGATCAAGACTGCAATCAGTCTTGAACCCTAATTGATTTTAGGTTAAGAAAAGCAGAAGAAAAGTGAGAGGAAGGAGAAGGAAGAGAAGAGAAACAGGAGAACACAAGGGTTTGAAAGGAGGGACAGATTCTAACACATCTGCCGCCGCCACTCTCTTAATATTTATAGGTTATGTTCAGTACATAGAGAAAAGGACAGATCTGCCCTTAGTACTTACATGACAAATAAAGTAAATAAAAACTGAAATAAATAACAACTGAAATAACAAACTGACCCCAACTGACACTACTATGACTGAAACAAATAATTACACATGCTGTCCTACGAACACAGTGGGGACCACTGCTGTGCGGCCCACATCAGTGTTCTCTACACACAGTAATCTTTTTGTCTGATGTTCATATAGTGCTTTTTTTGCGATGTACAAAGTGTTCTTCTGTCTTGCCCAGTGCCTCATTGGGCAAGGCTGTATCTCTTTTCAGTTTGCTTTAACGAAATACCTTACCTTTTCTCTCAAAAAAAGGAGTGCAAAGGGCAAAGGATATGAACTGCAATAAGCTGATTATGGAAGGTGACTTGAAGCTAGTGGTGGGATGGCTGCCAAAGGAAGAAAGTTGGATTCTGGAACTACAGTAGTGAAAGGAGGAAATTCAAGTGCCTGACACAAAACATAGATTGAGACTTACATGTGTTGAAAGAACTGCTAATGTTTTTGTTGGTATACTAACTAAACAAGGGGTGGGAAGGAACCAATTGTGTTGGGCTCCAATTGTAACACTGCTAATATGCTGAGGAGAGTTACTTTTATCTCTTCTTTCGTACCTTGCTTTATTCATTAATGAAATTTGCACTTATTGATCACAAAAAAAGTTTCTTGGTACAAGCAGAAGGCTCAAGAGGGCAAATGAAAAGACCTGAAAAACGTGGTCTGAAGTGGTAATAAATGATCCAAGGCCTTACAATTTGACAGAGAGCATTGATCTTAATAGAGCATAATGGCAGGACAGAATTGTGTGGCTGTCTGGCTGACTCCAAATAGTTGGGATTGAGTCTGAGTTGAATTTACAAGGGAGTCCCTTTGTTAGGTTGGGATTGCTTTGGTGTTTTTTGATTCACCATGATCTCGTATATGTTGTCCTATATTAATATATATTTTTATTGTTACTGATTAAAGAAAAGTTACCTAACCGTTGCATCCAAACTTGGAATTCCTGTGGTTAACAGTTGTGGCCACATTTTCTGCTATCAACTTTACATCTGTCAATAATAACTTGCCTTGGAATCAATCATTATTAAACAGTTACTCATACTTTTCTTCTAGGGTTAGTCAGACTCGGCCAACCAACTTAGGTTCATTGACTTTTGACCAGTTTATTAGAGTTGTAGTCGTTGCGGTATGGAGATTGAATTATAGGCTGTTTGTTATGTGAGATTGCACTTTCTTTGTAGGTATATGTTTCAATATTGTGTCTCAAGGTCTTTGCATTTTCTTGACAACGTTAGAAGTGGATTATATCCTTACCATGCTGTTAAATATCATTGCAGGTCAAGAATTTTATCCTCCTTGGTGACATTCACAAAAGCATTTACTTTCTCAGTTGGAAGGAACAAGGAGCTCAGTTGAACTTACTGGCCAAAGATTTTGGCAATCTTGATTGTTTTGCAACAGAATTTTTGATTGACGGAACTACATTGAGTCTTGTTGTCTCAGATGATCAAAAGAATGTTCAGGTAAGCAGCTGCTTCTACACAGGCATTCTGTTCTTATGCTGGATTACAACTAGACTTCAGAAGTTTCTTTTTTATAGTTACAATGAGTTACTTCTTGATGTAACAGGGTCTGTCAAATAACAACTACATACATTAGAGTGCTGGCTTAAATTTCCTCATTTTTTCTGTTTTCCTGGTGAAGTAAAAAACTGTATTAGTATTTCATATTTTCTTTAGAATATAATGCAAAGCTGAGGTGGAGACTTAAGTGCCTGTTGGGGAGGGCTTTCACATAGCGGCTGCTGGAGTTACAAGGTAGGTCCCACATGGAACGTTGCGAAGCTTTGTTTGGTGAAAACCAGGAAAGTTAAAATTACGCTTACATATGAGCCAGGAAATCTACTTTCCAATGAAGCTATTTTTGATAGCTTCTCCGAAGTGGTTCAGTTAATGCAGTTCAATCAGCACTGGAACCCTCCTAAACAGGCTCTAAGTGGTTGAGAGCAAACAAGTAGCTGCTAGAACAAATGGAAATTGCCTACTTAAATGTGGGATTGCCTTTAGGAAACAAGAAATAAGCGTGAGTTATGCTTAAAAGACCATCTTAAAGAAGTGCCTTAAATTATACATTTTAGAGATTTAAGATAATATCCTGTGTTGCTCATTTATTTTTACAAATCTCATCTTTTAAGTATAACAAGTACTAGGAGCCCATGAAAGCTTTCAAGTAACATACTCTACATATTATAAATCTTCGTAATTTAGAATCATTCGCAACTTATATTAGATGGATATTTTTTTTTTTACCCAATCCTTGAATGCCTTGCAGATTTTTCTATACAGTGATTTTTGCTTGAATTTATTTCTCAGAAGTATCATTTTCCAACATTTTTAATATGCAAACAGATCTTCTATTATGCACCAAAAATGTCAGAGAGTTGGAAGGGGCATAAACTTCTATCGAGGGCTGAATTCCATGTTGGTGCTCATGTGACGAAGTTCTTGCGGTTGCAAATGCTCCCTACTTCCTCTGACCGGACCACTGCTGCTCCAAGTTCAGACAAAACCAATCGGTTTGCTCTATTGTTTGGTACACTTGATGGTAGCATTGGTTGTATCGCACCACTTGATGAGCTCACATTCCGACGGCTTCAAACTCTACAGAGGAAGCTTATTGATGCTGTTCCCCATGTAGCTGGCCTAAATCCCCGAGCTTTCCGACAGTTCCATTCAAATGGAAAGGCTCATCGACCTGGCCCTGAGAATATAGTTGACTGTGAGCTGCTTTGCCAGTAAGTTTCACATATTCCATTTTAAATATTTCTAAGTATATGTAGTTCCTTTAGTTCATGGACTGATGTCACCAAAGTGAATGTCTGAAAATGTGTGGTTAAAGCATTAGTGCCCATTACCTAGGCGGGTGGTATGTATGTATATGTGTGTGTATAGTGGTGGCAAATAACTAATTAATTAATTATGCTCCTTTTATATATTAATATGAATGTCTGCAAGCTATTTTGGGCCAATGGGTGCTTATAAAGCAAAAAATTAGGGCTCTTAACCCTTGTGTGTATATCAATGTTGCCAAAATCTTACAATTCATGATTTGGGTCATGAATCCCAAGGGTTTCAATTTGAATCTTATATCTGAATCCTTTTCTGCAAAAAATCTTGCGAATTTTGTTTGAATCCTACAATTTGATTCATAAATCTTATGATTTGAATGATTTCTTAATTTATTGTGATTCAAATAAATTCAATTTAGAATTAGTTTTCTAATTTGTCATTTTTTTTTGTTTTTTATCAATAACAAAAACAGATACATTCAATATGAAGAAAATTAGTGCGAGTAAAGAGAAAGAAGGGGGAAGGGATATACTCTCTTAACCCCTTCCCAAATAAAAATTGGACCACAACCTAGAATAAACAATTTCTCTCCACCCGTTGTTTTGCAAGTGTATCAGCAAAGGCCTTTACATTCAATTGTCATTGCATTCTTCAGCCCTTAAAGAGTCCCCAACTTCTATTGGACCCAAGAAGAATGCAATGACAATTCCTTCATACCTGAACAATCCTCCAATGCCAGACGGGCCGGGGTTGCCTTCACTACTACCATCAAAATTGAGCTTGACAGAACCTCTAGGGGGTGGGAACCATATAGGTTTGACCACGACCCTAAAGGGGGAAGAACCAACAAATCTCTCTCCAATTTCTCAGCATTTCAGCCCCAGAAACATCCTTGAATAGCTCTGACAATTTCACCCAGTGGATCACCTTGATGAAAATAGCTTCAGTAACAGCTTCTTTGCTTCATTCTTTACCAAGAAATATTTGCTGGTTCCTTTCTTCCCAAATCATCCAACACACCACTGCCCTTGTGCACCTCCAAACCAATCTTCCCCTCTTCTTTGGTCAACTTACGAAAGTAGGAGTGAACAAGCTTTGTACATTAGACAGAGAGTTCCACCTGCACCCTAACAAATAAATAAACCTTTCCCAAATTGAAGAAGAATAAGGGCAAAAGATTAATAAGTGATAGCAATTCTCACCACTAACTTTGCAGAAAGGGCACAAGTGGGGGGAGAGTCACCAATTAAACCCTTTTTCTTTGCAGTAGCTCGCAAGTATTAATTCTTTCTAGAATGATTTTCCAACACAAACCACCCACCAAGGAGGTATAGGTGAACTCTAAATCTCCTTAAAGGGCAAGGCCCCTCATTTTCACTCGATCGGATAAGGAATGAGAAAAAGCATCTACAGGTGAAAGAACCGGATGGTGATGGGGTCTAGATTCTCCTATCCCTTTTTACATACATCTAAACATACCCCTTCCAAGCTTTGTAACAGACATATGACACTATTAACTTAATGATCATGAAGCCCTCTTCTGAGACCCAAATCCCAATTTTTTGTCACTTTTTTGTTTATATTTAGTTTTGTCAAGGGAGACTTGCTTTAAAGCCCTTACTAGAAAATGATTTATTACATTATTTAAGAGCATCATTGAGTTTATTCTGCATCATATATAGGTTAAAGAGCCATTGTATGTGAATTTATTTGATTTTCAAGTCAAATTTGATTATAACATCTTATGCTTCTATTGCACAAGTGGTAAATTCTATTGTTTTAGGTACATATATGGTAAATATGGATTAAAAATAGGATTAAATCACTTTTTGTATATATTTAGCCTTTTAGTGTATCTATATTTATTTATTTTTGACAAGTTTATAAAAATAGAAATAATCCTACGATTTATGATACGATTCACAATTCGATTCGATTCAATTTTCTCTACGATTACGATTTTCAATGCATTGGTGTATATGCGTATTTTCCTTTGAACTAGGGAGAATATTCAAAAATATTATCTTTCTTCCAACAATGTAAGGTGTCATTTAACCAATGCTGGTTTAATTTGTTTATAATTAACATGCAATTACATAATGTGTGTATGGTTACATAGTTGTATTATAAAATATAAATGTATTTATCTATTCATTTTTGTTGCCTGGCCACCTTGTAATTACATAATAGATAATAGTTATGAAATAGCTGGAACACAGAACTTTCACTGAATATTTTTATGCTGGGTATCTCTTGCATCATACACCTAATGGAGGATTAATCCTGGTTTTTCTTCTAAGTGAGTTCTGAAACTTAAAATATATCCTGACATCGCAATATATTGATGATGTAAGATGAGAGGATAAATCATTAGAAAGGAAATTTTCTGCACATGGCCTTTGAAAAGTCCAAAAGGAAAAGAGAACTATTTTTTGTACCTTCTGACAATAAGATGACCCTTTAGACTTGCAGACTTTCAGACAAGCACGCTGTTGAATTTTAAGATCTGATTTTTGTTTTCCCTTCCAACTAACATTTTTATTTTGATGTTTTTGCAGTTATGAGATGCTGCAATTAGAGGAACAACTTGACGTTGCTCACCAAATTGGAACTACCCGTGAGCAAATTTTGTCAAACTTGAATGACCTCTCTCTTGGCACAAGCTTCCTCTGATAATGGCCTGGTGTTATCAACCCATCAGAATTTCCTCCGAAGAATTACAAGCTATGAGCAATGGAATCTACAGAGTTTTCAAGTTGGCTTACACTTAAATCTGAAACATATCAATCGTGACTTGGAAGGAACCTCAGACTCTACAATGGTTGTGCGGTGGTAATGGCTAGCTGTTACTGGTGGAGATGACCTCATCCTAATTTCAGCCAATTTTGTAGTGTATTTTGGTTTAGTCAGAGCCAAAGAGCAGTTGTCAAGGTTCAACCATTGGATAAGGAATGGATGGGTATCTAACAGGTGAACTGTTAGTACCATAATTCGATCTTTAATCAACTTCAATGGTTTTGAACCAGAAATCCCAAGCCAATAGAAAAGTGGAGCGACTGAAGGACGTTGTTTTGGGCCATGAGTTGTTCACAAGCTATAAAATGGAAAACCACTTGTAAAGAAACGCCAAATGCATTGGTTACTGTTCTAGCTTGTTCCTCTTAGGGATACTGGTCGTGGAAAATATAAAGTTGATAAAAATCAACTTATACATGCCTTGTTGACCTGCCCCACATAACATAAACAGGACCTCTGTCGTTGCACCCTTTAGAGCTCTTAATAGCTCACTCAAAAAAAATTATAATACCAAAGTTGCCCCTAACAGTGGGCAAATCATTTCCTCTCTTTTCATCATCCCCGAATGAACCATCGTGGCAAAGCATTTCATCTCTTTCCAAATAACGGCACATAAATTTCTCCCAAGAAAAAGAGTGAGGGAGAGAGAGAAACCCTAAAACAACTTTTTATCTTCAAAACCTAAAACCAAATTGAAACACAAAGACTGCACAGGGAACGGACTAGAAATTTTTTTTCAAATATGTAGAGAGCATTAATGTGGTCCCCACCTTGTTTATGTTTATGTTTGTTTAGTTTCAGCCAGTAATTATTTTTCAGTTGGTAGTTATTGGTAGTTTTTTTTTCTCTTTTCATTGCTTGTGTAAACAGTAGGGGTAATTCAGGCTTTTCTCCTATTTTTTAATTGTTAATATAAATTGTTGTGGGGCGACAATCATAGACCCACAATTCTGTTGACTTCTCTTCGTTTTCTTTTTTTCTTCTCTCCTATTTTCGAACTACTCTTCTTATTTTGTACATTATATCTAGGACTGATTGCAGCCCTACTCTATAACTTGGTATTAGAGCCAAGCTAGGGCTTCTCATGTTAGTCTAATCAGGCTGACTACATGAGAACTTCCTAGGGTTGGAAGTTCCATTTGAAAGAATATCATTAGTTGATTCTTGGAGGTTGGGGTTGGAATTTGAAAGAATATCATTAGTTGATTCTTGGAGGTTGATGGTAGTGTGCGGTTACTACTCAAGGGACTGTAGAGCTTTAGAGAGATCCAGTGATCAAGAAGAATCAGAAGAAGGGTTGAATCCTCAAGATTAGGGTTCAGACATTAGTTTAAAGGTGGTAGCTAGACTTTTTTTTTAAGTAAGTTGATTTTCTTTTGAGATCGATTTGAAAAGTTCTCTTTGGTTATTTTGAGAGGTGTGAATGGGAAATCTCCTCTTTTCTCTTGAGTTTTAGGGTTTTAATCCCATGACTGATCGTAGATCAAGAGAAAACCCTAAAACTCAAGACTTGTTAATTCTAGGGTAGTAGTTGGACTTGTTTCCCATTCTAGACTAAGTGATTTAGTTTTATGGAAATCTAGTAGAGTTGTTCTAATATTTTTGGGTAGTAGTTGAACCTAATTCACCCTCCTAGGTCGGTTGTTAACAATTTTTGGGTCTTTGATGGCCATTGGGGTAGAGGAAAACCGAACTATTTGTTGGGGGATGTGAATGAACCAATTAAGGAGGATCCAACCTATGCCAAATGAATTTAAGAGAACTATTTGGTTATGACATGGTTGTGCAATTCCATGCAACTTTACATCAACCGAAATTATTTGTGGGAAAAAACAACTATGGAAATTTGGGACATCATGAAAGAAGCCTATTCCCAACCTCTTAATGCAACTAGAGCCTATGAGTTGAAATGTTAAGTGAACAACCTTAAGCAATGAGAGAAATTAATCTCAATTTACTTCTCAACCTTGAAGTCCCTGTGGCATGAAATTGACCACCTAGAGACAATTGAATGGGAAAGTTAGAAGGATGCACAAACTTACAGAAAGCAAGTTGAAACTAATAGGGTATTTGAATTCCTGTCTGGTTTGAATTCTGAATATGATATTGTGAGACAACAATTTCTCACGAGAGAAAGTATAACCTTATCACAAGCCTACTCCTTAGTGCACGGTGAAGAAAGTAGGAGAAAAGTTATGCCGCAGCATCAACCCTTTGAATCAGCATTGGCAGCAGTCAAACCAAAGTTTGGGGGTGATAAGGAGAAGGATTTGAAGAAGGAAGATAAGAGAGAGCTAATATGTGAACATTGCAAGAAACCAAATCATACTAAAGACACCTATTGGAAGTTACGTTCTCATCTAGTTCCAACAAAGTTCAAAAACGAAAGGGGAAATGCTAATGTAGCTATTACTATTGATGAAGCATCGTCATCGAGCACAAGAGCTACATCCCTAGACACCTTAGCTGTTGTCCGGGTTGCTCTAATTTAGTTGGAAAGTAATGTTGGCAATTCAACATCGTTGTCTCAGCCATTAGTCACAACTTCTGTTACTCCCATTTCAACTTTTGCTCATTCAGGTACACGGGCCTTAGCTTATAATGCCTCAGCCCCAGGTAACACCGAACCTTGTTGGGTAATAGACTCGGGTGCATCTGATCACATGATTGGCTTGCCTTCACTGTTACTACCTATCACTTATCTTCTAGTAGAGACAAAGTGTCTATTACTGATGGCTCTCTTGTTCCCATTTCTGGTAAGGGAGACATCAAATTGTTTAATGTTATTTCTTTGTCTTCAGTTTTGCATGTTCCTAAACTTAGTACTAATTTGCTTTCTGTCAGTAGTATCACTAAAACTCAAAATTGTTCAATGAATTTTTTTTCTTGATCAATATGTTTTTAGGATTTGGAGACAATGAAGGTGATTGGGATTGGTCGTAAGACAAATGGAATCTACTTGCTTGGAGGGAATTCACATGGGGAAGAAAGTGAAGTTGGGAGATCTTTTGTTTCTCAGACTATTGGTCATGTTATGCTTTGGCATAACTGGTGAGGTCATTTATCTTTTAGGTCTTTGAAAAGTTTATTTCCTAGTTTGTTTGAGCCAGTCCAGATGTCCAATTTGAAATGTAAAAGTTGTGAGCTTGCAAAGTATTGTAGAATAACCTATTCTTTGAGTAATAAAAGTAGTATTATTTTTGAAATTGTGCATACTGATGTTTGGGGACCTTATCATATCACTACTATGGGGGTACAGATATTTCTTTTTGTTTGTTGATTACTATATTCGTTTTTCATGGGTTTACCTTATGCATTCTTGAAATGAGGTTCCTACTTTAACCCATAACTTCCTTCAGATGATTTTAACCCAATTTGGTGTCAAAATCAAAATTTTTAGATTCAATAATTCAAAAGAGTATTTTGCCAAAACCTTAGCCTCATATTTCCTTGACCATGGGATTATTTATCAGAGTATCTGTCCTCATACACCTTAGCAAAATGGGGTTGCTGAGAGGAAGAATAGACACATTGGAAGTGATTAGAAGCATTATGTTTAACTCCAATGTGCTTATACGATTTTGGGAACATGCCATTCATACAACTGTATATCTCATCAACCGAGTCCCTTCACGGGTTCTAGACGTGAAAATTTCATTCACCCTCTTATATCTTGATAAAGAGTTTGTTCACTATTCCCCTCAAGACTTTTGGATGTACTTCTTGCTTTGTTCAAACCCTTGGACCTCATCGTTCCAATTGATGCTAAAGCCTCAAAATGCATTTTCCTTAGTTATGCACAAACTTAAAAGGGATATTGCTGCAATGAACCTACTTCTGTGAGGAGGTTTGTCTCTATAAATGTCACTTTTTTTGAGGATGTACCCTATTATCCTAGGGTTTCTTCTTAGGGGGAGAGTAGTGAGGTGGAGGTTCATTCATTAGAAATTCCATTACCTATCTCAATCACTGAAGGGGAGTGTAGTGAAGAAGGTTGTCAGAGGTGCCAGGATTTGAGAGTTTATCATAGATGGTGGAGGCAGGTTGATTTCGATCATCAGCAGTCCAGGCCAACTCCAGTTCCTTCTGCGGATCCAGATCCAAGAACCACAATTCCTTCGTTTTCCATTACAAATGAGATACCTTCCATTGTTGAGCCTTCACCTCCATTAGATGACCATGATCTTCCCATTGCAGCCCGTGAAGGGAAACGTCGTTGTACCTCCTCTATGGCTCATTGTATTTCCTAATTCTTGTCTTATGATCATTTGTCTCCCTCTTACAAGTCCTTTTTGGCATCCATTACTACTATCTCCATTCCCAGAACAGTGGAGGAAGCCTTGTTAGTCCCTGAGTGGAAAGATGCAATGGAGGTAGAAATGAATGCCCTTCTAAAGAACAATACATGGGAGCTAATTGATCAATTTGAGGAAAAGAAATCAAATTACTCATGGCTCTTGTTTCAAATGGATGTTAAAAATGCCTTCCCCAATGGTGACTTGCAAGAAGAAGTGTACATGCAATTGCCTCTTGGATTTTATAGTGCAACAATAAGAAATAAGGTTTGCAAACTGAATAAGGCCTTATATAGACTAAAACAATCTCCTAGAGCCTAGTTTGATAGATTTAGACAAGCTCTTGAAAAATTTGGCTATGCGCAAGCCCAGTCAGATCACACTCTCTTTATTAAGAAGGTGGATACCTCTTTAACACTGCTATCTGTATATGTGGATGATATTATAGTGACGGGGAGTGATACTCGTGAGATTGACTCTCTTAAGCAACTCCTTCACCAAGAATTTGGGGTCAAAAACCTAGGAGAGTTTTGGTATTTCTTGAGTATTGAGGTAGCACAGTTTAAGCATGAGATTTTTGTTTTCCAAAGAAAATATGTTCTTGATTTGTTGGAAGAAACAGGGAAACTAGGTGTTAAACCTAGGGATGGAAATTTCACGGGAATTTTTAGGTATCCGATCCTAACAGGACCCATTTATCAAAACCCTATAGAGTTTGGGATTTTAGATTAAAACTCTATCGGGTTTTGAATGGGTTTGGGTTTTGACAATAGAATATCTGATACCCGATACCTGATTTGTTTGTTGACACGAATACTTGTTCCTAATACCCGATTACAAACCCAACTATAATATATATATAGTATAAAATAATTAAGAAAAATAATATATCAATACATGCCATGGTATAATATATAGTATAAAATAATTTATAATATATAATATATTAAGAAAAATGAATTAAGTAGAAGTCAGCTAGGAGGAGCCCTATGTGCTATGGCCTATCTATGACATTCTTATAATGGTTAATTAATAAGTCTGGGACATTTCTTTAGGTTCGAGTCCAATCAAAGCAATACTTTTAGGTGAATAGCACACTTGCAGACTTGCTTGTTTATGAAATTTAATTTTTTTATTAGTTAATTTTAAAATTTCAATGACATAGTTATTATTAAATTTAATTGGATTCTAAATTAATACAATTAGGATTTAAGATTGCAAAATACAATTGGTATCTATTTGTCTAAATTTGAATTAAGAATCAATTTGTTTAGGTAAGTTTAAGTCCAATCCAAGCA